>NC_069111.1:43084300-43384300 GCF_025612915.1 Magallana angulata
TGGTGCTAGAAAACTCATCTCTCCCAGGCAGTCGAATAAATTCCTTCACATGATGACAGAGAAGGTTGGTCACCCGACGTAAAGGCTCTCCCAGCAGAACTTTTTGATACTAACAGCGTGTCCCCAATGGTGATATAAAATGACCCCGTAGCGAAATTGCGGAGCGCTACTAAAACTTGGTATGTTAACTGGTCTTGAATTAAACTGACAAAGAACATTATAGTCTCCGGGACAAATCGGTACCTTTCGAATTCCTCAGCTTCATTGAGGGTCTTTAGGGGATTCGAACAATCGTTAAAACGTCTAGGAACTCTGTTACGACGGCGACGTTGATGACGTCGTCTGACAGCCATTTTGGATGAGTGAATTCACGTGAGATTTTATTTGAGGTTACTCTATACCAATCTCAAGATTTTTCTAAGAAATCTCAAAATTTTTTCTCATTTGAGTCGGAAAAAACATTGGTGGCACGCACGTTTGAGAAAAAGCTCAAAAACAAGTCTGAGTTTGAGAAAACTTTTACTTGTAGCACAGTTTGGTGAGAAAAACTAAAATTTTCTGAGAAATCTCAGATTTGAGAAAATCTTACCTTTGATGGCCCCGGAGCCTGGTTTGCACTGCTCTTATAGGAAGCTGAGTTTCCTCATTCATCATCATTCAAGTCACTCTTTGTTAGTATTTTTTACCATGCCCAAACCTAAGGTTTACCAGAAGTCTTTTTGACAGTTATTAACTTATTTACATTTTGAAGGATTAGACCATCTGCTCAGATCATCGGCATTCCCATGCTTCTGACCAGATCTGTTGTATCTCAAAGTTATACGCAGATAGTATTTCAAACCATCTTGCTATGTGATCTTTTGGTTCCTTTAATTTAAAAAGCCAAACCAATGCTTTATGATCTGTCAGTGTGCAGATTCCTTAACTAATGGCCCTCTCTCTCTCTCTCTTCCAACTTGGATTTGGCTAAGCACTCCTCTTATGGTCTGTCCATATGTTTAAAGGACTTCGCACACTGAGTGTCCTATACAAAATATGATTCTTTCATTGTGAGGTTCACTAGGGCTAGCTATCCATAGAAAGTATTTATTAAGCGGCTGTCGTAATCAACCATTCCGAGAAAGTGCTTGCCTCCAGTCAAATGTTCAGGACAACGCCGTTGAAGAATAATTTGGTGACATTTTCCGCACTCGGCAAGACTTCGTCTTTTGATACAACATAACTTATGATTAACACTCGCTTGCATAAATAACAATTTCTGGCTTCAGCTTTAATCCATACTTCGTTCAGGTTATGATTTATTTTCTCCAATTTAGCCTTTGTAAGACCAAGTAAACAAGATTTAGATTGGTAGTTAACCTTATGCATTAATTTGCAAACAATCAACAGGATGTGTTCTATGTCTATATTAATAAATGATGTATGCGTAAAACGTTGAAGTTGAATTGGAGAGTAAGGGTAGGGTTTTTTTTTGGTCAAACAATCGTTTAAATAAAATTCTTTTGTGGAACAATCATAAATTTATTGTGAAATTTGTCCTAAACAACAAAAGGACTGCTAACGATAGCATTGTCTAGCCGCCTAACTAAAAATCATTTTTTGATAATTTTCTAATTAAATTTATTTTTTTTATAATTATGTATATTTTCATTAAAATATAAATGAATTGTTTTAACAAAGAGAGATAACTATGTATTTTAGGTTAAAATAGTTCATTTCATAATGGGGGGGGGGATATGTCTACCGACGAAAAAATATATTCAGACAAAGCATTTTGCTTTGTGACGTTTCAAAATAAAATTAACAAATATGAATTAAAATGAAAATTTACTTTAATATCCAAGGTAAACATGTGATTATTAAAATTGTATGAACATATCGGCCACTAAATAATATTTTCCTCACTCATAAAGACCGATTTCAATGAAATTTTAAGACCCCGCGTTAGCAAAACTTTTGTTTAAAAATTAATAATTTGATTACAAATTTTATTTTGATATAAATTGATTAGGATTCGATTATACTTTTAAGTGGAAAACTTAGTTTTTGAATATCTGACAAATTCCGAAATATTTGGATGTAAAATGTAGGTGGGAAACGGGCGTTAGCGTTCGCAGTTTTTTAGAATAAAGAAATTTAGAATAAATACTCATTTAATGGTTTGAAATTAAAAAAAGATAGTTTGCTTTTTTCCCCAGTCAGCGACAACAAAGAAAAATGTGGCCTTAAACATGTATAAACATCTTAATTTACAGTCATGCAGTTTTTTAAATTTTAAAGAATACGAAAGCAGAAAATAAGAAAATTTGCGGACACAGTATATTCTAAAATGAACCAAAAATATGGCTCTGCACATGAAGGATGACGTTTACTCTGAATGAAAAAAAAAAATCCACTGATGATAATGACAAACAATCTATTGTGTGTTATAGACCTTTGCTTGTAGTGTTATTTTTTACTTTCACAAAAGTAGGTCAATGACCTACTTTTTGAGTTAATGGCCATTGGATATTTATTGAAAATTCAAGAAAAATCCCATAAAATTTTACACTACGATTGAAATTTCTTAATTATAAAATTATTACAAATAATAAAACACTTTGAAAAATAAGATACAGTTAATAAATGGTAGTGACACTTAATAAGTACAAAGCATTAAGATTTCAGCAACAATTAAAAAAAAAAGAATTTCCTCAATCAGTTTTCATATCCCTTCCCATTTTTGATCCAATTTTACAAAAAAAGTGTTTCTTTTGTCTCTATTTCTTTAAACAATTTAAATAATACATCTCCTAAA
Organism: Magallana angulata; assembly: GCF_025612915.1. Classification (NCBI taxonomy): domain Eukaryota; kingdom Metazoa; phylum Mollusca; class Bivalvia; order Ostreida; family Ostreidae; genus Magallana; species Magallana angulata. The sequence goes on from NC_069111.1 coordinate 43,087,098, forward strand.
TATGGTAAAAATATTTTGTAAAATTCAACAGTTAATCCATCAGAGCCTGGACTCTTATTATTTTTTTCCATTTCTTTAACAGATTTTACAATTTCCTCGTTATAAATACTTCTATCACACATTTCAACGTCACTCTCATCTAAACCTTTCTTAAGAAATGATCAAAATTCTTTTTTACTTTCTTCTTCAATTCTAACAGATAAATATGATTTTGAATAAAAATTGTATTGAATTTCTAATAAGTCTTCTGTACTATTTCTTACCACTTCATTTTCATCTATTAATTCTTTGATTGAGTTTGATTTTTGTCTTATTTTTTTCCAAATTCAAAAAATATTTTGTACATTTATCTGACTCATTTGTCCATTGAGCCTTTGATCGAAGAAATGCATCTCTACATTTTTCCATTTCAAACTCTTAAAAGTTCACTTTTTAATGCTTCTTATCTATCAATATCTATTTTTTCACCATTTACAATTCTCTCTGATAACCTTTTTATTTTGTTTTGTAGAGCAAAATATTCTTTGTTACGTTCCTTAATTCTATTTCTACTTTAATACTGCGAAAATGTCTTAATATTGTACTTAAAATTATCCCACCATACTAAAAAAACATGTGTTATATAACATACAATCTTTTTGTTTTTTTCTATCAACCGTATAATTTTTTCCTTTTATTTTTCATCATATAATAGTTCATTATTGAGAATCCATAAGCCAGGACCTCTTTCTACATTTTCGTTATCAAACTAAAGTACAACCATTGATTGACCACTCAGGGTAGTTTCAACATAATATATATTTCGTACAAACTTGCTAAGTTCCTGAGATATCAATATACAGGTGAATCTCGATAACTCGAACTTCAGGGGACCATGATTAAACTTCGAGAGATCAAGAGTTCGAGAGATCGAAAGTTTAAAAAAATCCGGAAATTTTTGTTCCGGTCATTTTGGTTCTAAAATTATAGTAGCTGGAAATTTATATTTATAACATGGAAGGATAGTCTGACATGATTTCAATCGTATTTTCTGCTACATTACTTCAATTTAAACAATATAGAACTTACTTGTGTGGTTATTAAGTGTATTTTTTCATGTTAAAAATCTTTTAAGCATCTTATGTTCTCTTAATCATTACGTTAGAATATTTTAAATAAAGAGCATTTACCGTAACTTTCACAAGTTGTTAAAGTTAATAGATCACTTACAAATTACCTATCTACCCTTTGAAGAAAGCAAGGGGTAGTGTCACTTATCAACCAATTAACACTACCACGCTAGCCCCCATGAGTTCACTCAACCATCCAGGTAAGGTCCACGCGTAGCTATAATTATACGCTTGATCGGCCGCGTGTGTACACAGCAACCACTTCGAGTTATCAAGAGTGAAAAACAATGAAATATGTGTAACGGGACCCAGGTGTTACTTCGAGAGATCAAGAACTTCGAGAGATCGGAGTTCGAGAGATCAAGAGTAAATTTGCTTAGCTATATAGAGAAAAAAATTGGGACCGTGAGTTCACTTCGAGAGATCAAGAACTCCGAGAGATCGAAGTTCGAGCCATCGAGTGTCACCTGTATAATCTATTTTACTTTGAACAAGGGTATTTTCAACAACCATTTTTCTAGAAAACATTGTCGTCGCATTTCTATTCCTCCATATATCAACAACACAGTGTTTGTTCATTAATTCAAACAAAGCTTTATAACTTTTATCAGACATGTGAACTTTTTTCCCACACCGATCAATTTCACCTAGTGTATTATTAGAATCTCCCAATATCATAAGATTATTTGACCTTGGTATTTTTTTCTGATATAACATCAAAAAACGACGATCTCTCTGCTACCTTGTTGGGTACATATATATTAATGATATCAATTACATCTTCATTTTCTTTATATCTGATATGTATAAAATCTTCCATCCAAACCTTTACCAAATTTACATTTTCTTTAAAATCCTTCCTTATCAAATCAAAGTACTAAAGTACTGACGGGGGTTGATTTTATCGATTATCATTTTTTTAAAAATCAATTTATCTTGCATGGCAATTAGTTTCTAGTTTGTATTTGAATTACGCACTTTTTTATAATATGAATTTTTAGACTTTTCCAACAAGAATTTTGAGAAACCTCATATGAATCATATGTTTTGTAATTTTTAAAGATAGATTTCAACGACTAGTATGTATTAGTTATCGAAAGAATTCTAAAAATTGTATGGATCAAAGCACTATTGATATCGAACTCTAGTGTCGTTTTACTAGACGATCGGCTGTCTCCGTTAATATCCGATAAGCAAGAGAGCCCCGCTCTGCTTGTCGCAGATTTAATGAGACAGCAGAAAGTCTTGTTGAACGAGACTATATTAACTCTGGCGTAGGAATACATGAGAATACAGAAATATCTAAATTGTTCGTAGTAAAAAAAATTGACTATTTTCAAAGTGTTTATAGATAAGTTTCCTTGAACACAATGCTTCAGCATACATAACATCGAATTTTTTTCTATTATTTTCAAGAACTTAGTCTTGTCAGTCTTGTGTGCTTAGGTCCAAACATTGTTTCACTTTCGGTTTGCCAGAGTAACTGCATAGGAGAGGTGATTAAAATCAACTCCCAAAAAGCAACACCTCTAGCAGATTGATCATAATTGTTATAAATTATTTCACCATTCCATAAATGTTGGTATCTTTGTATAAATTCATTTTTCCAGTGTGTTTCTTGCAATCCAATAATGTCATACTTTTTTTCTACAAACAAACTAAATAAAATTTTCATTTTATAAACACAGATAAACCATTGCAGTTCCACGAAGTAACTAACTTAACACAGGTATAAATTAAAATGAAAATAAGTGTATCCACTTTATTTATTCTTTCTAGCCTTTCCTTTCTTTACTTTTTTCTTTCTTTTCGTCTTCCCTTTGATGACTATTTCATCATCCGGCTCAGAAGATTCCGAACGTTCATTTTTTTCACCCGTTGTTGCCTCTTTTCATTGAATGGTGGATACAATGTTTTCTAGAAATAAACGAGACAGTACAGAAAATAGTTTTTTTTTCTGCTGTTGCGACAATTAACATGCGTAGTAGAGATCACCTCTAAGAATTAATTTTCGATCCGTGCCTGACCTAGTAATAACAACAATAGTGAAACAGACTGTACTATTTTATGCAGAATGTTCCTTGAAAATGGCTCGATACACTACACTTTATGCAAAACATTCACCCATTAATTTTTTAAAAACATGGTATTGCACACCAAAAGCATCAAGCATGGCTATGATTTTATTAAGCAACCCAATGTTTATATTATCAACCACTCTACACGTTGTTGAACACGAACGATAACTCTGTTCTGAATATCATCGTTTAATTTAAAAAACCGCCAGATGGTGAAATAAGACATACATCTTAAAAGATGTTGTTGTTTTAACATAAATCAAAGTAGAAAATGATATGAAAATCGACCAGTACTTACGTATTTTGAGAATATTATCCGAACACTTATACTTCCGCTCGAAATTTCACAGAAACTGAACAAATCTCAGTGAAGTCTTTTGAACTTTCATTCGAGCACCTCTGGATTTATTACATACTTAACAACGATAAAAAAACATTCCGAACACATTCGCAGGGGTGAATGATATTCTTTGTTTACTACATCTTGTTTTTGTAGATATCAACACGTGGCCAGTCTTAACTCCAGTTTGCCTTAATTATTCATAACAATATACAATTGTCAGAATGATTAAGAACCAAAGTCAGAAAAACATCTACAACTATCGTTTGATAAATCATCTAAAAATCAAACATCTATATACTAGTAGTCTGTTGCTCGAAATTATGACAACGTGTCGGGAACATTAACTTCGCTAAATGGGCTATACAATGCAACCTTTATATTCTGGGCTAAAACTAAAGTGCGGTGAATTTTTCTGTTTTTAATAAAATTTTAACTTTTCTTAAACACAACTCGGCTGGATTTAAGACATTAGAATATGTTGGGAAGAATATATATTGGAACGCCAATTGTAGTTAGACAAAATAAAATTTTAACCATTGTTCATGCAATAAAACCAGCTGAATATAAATTGTATAGGTTTATATCGATGATTTTTATATACCTGGTAATTATTTTAGTTGATGTTCCTCATCTGCCGTTAAAAAGGTGAGGATGGACAATGTATTTAAATGAAATAAACGCCCCCCTCCCAACGTGTTATTGTTTTCTTTAACGGTCTAGAGCATAAGGTGCAACCATTTAATGAACAGAAAAGAAACTTCTGTTTGGGCTTCATTTGGACGTCCGAACTTACGCCTACTTATGAGTGGACGTAAAATTTTTTGCTTAACTTTAATCGGACGTTAATATGCGCTCGTTTATGAAACGCAAATATTCGAACTAGTAGTCCCTTATTTACACCTGCGCAGCGCCACGACCCTTTATGAAACGAGCCCCTGAAACCGAAAGAGATAGAAACTTGGTACTTTTACTAATGTCTTCAGTACACTTAGAGGGTTATTCAATCTATTCATACCTAAAGGATCCGAGGCCCCCTACTAGTGGTTATTGTCCCTGAAAGTATTTAAATTTCTATAAAATCACTTCCAACTTTTTATTATTTGTCATAGAGACTTTGGACCACTTGAGATTGAAGCGTCTACCTTGGCCGATTAAAATGACATAAAGGTCAAAGGTCAAGGTCTTTTGAAAATCCTTTATTTAAGTTTTTAGGGTGGTACAGAAAATCTTTATCATGGATGTAGTTGAACTTCTTGAGACATTTCGAAATATAACCGCACAACTCCTACCTTGAAACAATTATAGAGCTATTGCCCCTATAGTACAAAATGGTTGTTATCGCTACTCTTCATAAACCGTTAACGATACAGACTTGGAACTTTTACTAATGTATTCAGTACATTTAGACACTCCTTCACTCTATTCATACCGATAGGGTTCAAAGCCTTTTCTAGCAGTTATTGCCCCTGAAAGTTTCGAACATTCAATAAAAACACAATCAACTTTTGAATCAATAATCATAGATACATCGGACCGTTTGGTATTGAAGCGTCTACCTTGTCCAATCAAAATGACATGAAGGTCAAAGGACAAGGTCAAGCAATAAAAAATTGCACACTTAATCTTTTGACGTTTTTTTATAAAGTAAGGCAGAAAAAATACTTTATTCTATTGAAACAATCCTGTTTAAAACATAAAGCACAATGAGGTGGAAAGACATTATTAAGATGTATTGGGTTTTAGGCCCTTGCATTGATCGAAGAAGTTGTATTTAAAACACAACAGTCTTGCTTAGGAATCAGTTCATAGCGCACTGTCAAGTTGGTAAAAATGTTTTTAACATTAAAACCAAGAACATTTATCTGTTTTATATGTTTGACAGGTACAATCTATTCTATGGTGATTCATGATTATAAATAATTTCATTGGATCGAGAACAATTTCTGTACAGAACACTGTCTACCATCCAGTGTGATTCACGGTGTGCTTTAATTCCAAACTGTGAGTCGGTATTTCACTTTAAATAATCATGCAAAGGTTATTCTGTTGTTTATTCGCCTAGTTTTTCAAATTTGATTTTACTGTCAGGAGCCCGCTATTTTGTAAACATAGAAAAACAAACTAAAACAAGATATCTGTGAGCCAATGCTCACTAGTGATACCCCCGCACTGATGTGAATATGCAAAATAAGCAAAGTCGACATTTAACAGAAAGCTGGCATCCGATTGGTACAGAAATATATCCCACTATATGGCATGCCTAAACAACTAATGTGTTAAAATTTCAAGCATCTGCAATAACTGCTGAGAAATCTTTGACGAAAATTTGTTTGAAAATTTTGGCTAAAAATAAACAAAGTCATTATTTAACAGGAAGTTGACGTCCGATTGATACAAAAATATACCTAACAATATGGCATGCCTAAACAAATAGTGTATTAAAATTTCAAAGTCGTCATTTAACAGGAAGTTGACGCCCGATTGGTTCAAAAATGTATCCCACGATATGGCATGCTTATACAAATTTTGTGTAAAAATTTCAAGCATCTGTGATAAATAATTGCTGAGAAATCTTTAACGAAAATTTGTTTGAAAATTTTGGTTAAAAAATAAGCAAAGTCGTCATTTAACATGAAGTTGACGTCCGATAAGTACAAAAATATATCCCACGATATGGCATGCCTTAACAAACACTGTGTAAAAATTTCAAGCATCTGCGATAAATAGTTGCTGAGATAAATGCGACAGAAATTTTTGTTACGGACGGACGGACTTTGACCCGTGCGTGCACGGGTTGACATTGCATATTGGACATTTACGAAATAGATACATGGACACACCGTATTGTTGACATCTAAATAACAAAGATATAAACGTACAATAATGCTAATAAATTCACTTCACTTTCCTTAGTTAGAATAATCTGTCTCGGAAAAGGCCCTCATCACAGTTAGAATGCCTCCCATATACCCGTAATGTAACAGAAAATTGAAGTTGCATTGAAAATAACAGTCAAATTTATCATAATAAACCTGTTTTAGACTGTAAATACCTTTCATCTAAAATTTGTATCCATATAATCGAAGAATTCACCACCTTTTCACCAACGTACTTATTTTCTTTGCAACAGACACAATACACGGATAGCATTCTATCGTAAAACCAGGTCCGTTGGACATTTATCATTTTAACGATAAAACACTCTATTTTCACTCTCCTAAGAAATACAATGTGAGTTTTTTTTGCATGGAATCAAATATTTTTTTGCCATCACGAAGACAAAAGTAAGTATTTAGTTGATATGTAGTATTGTTATTTTATAATTTCTCTCATAAGAAATCATAAAAAAAAATAATGAACAGAATATAAAGCAAATTTTACACACATGGAAATATGGTATTGTGGAAACATAAACTAAAGATCCCGTTAGCGTGAATGTATTGCGCACGTGCAAGATTTTAAAATACGAAAAATCCAGGAGAAAACCGGGATCTTTTGAGGAATTTTCGTTGATTATTAATTAGCGAAGCTTAATTGAGAAAAAAAAATAAAAACAAATTGGTAATCTTCAAGTACCGATGATGTTAAAGATATATAAAACAAAAGACAGTACTTTTCCGATTTATCGGTATTTAAGCCTAAAAATTCGAGTCTATAATTTTAATATAGTAGTATAGATATTGTTTTTTAATTATAAAACTAATGGATTATATGTTTTTGTTTTGTTTTGAGATCTACAACACATTTTACATTTAACAAGATATCTGTGAGCCAATGCTCACTAGTGATACCCCCGCTCGGATGTGAATATGCAAAATAAGCAAAGTCGACATTTAACAGAAAGCTGGCATCCGATTGGTACAGAAATATATCCCACAATATGGCATGCCTAAGCAAATAGTGTTTTAAAATTTCAAGCATCTGCGATAAATAGTTTGCTGAGAATTCTTTGACGGACATTTGTTTGAAAATTTTGTCAAAAAATAAACAAAGTCGTCATTTAACAGGAAGTTGACGTCTGATAAGTACAAAAATATATCCCACGATATGGCATGCCTTAACAAACACTGTGGAAAAATTTCAAGCATCTCCGATAAATAGCTGCGTAGAAATCTTTGACGAAAATTTGTTTGAAAATTTTGGCAAAAAATAAACAAAGTCATTATTTAACAGGAAGTTGACTTCCGATTGATACAAAAATATATCCCACAATATGGCATGCCAAAACAAATAGTGTGTTAAAATTTCAAGCATCTGCGATAAATAGCTGCTGAGAAATCTTTGACGAAAATTTGTTTGAAAATTTTGGCAAAAATAAACAAAGTCATTATTTAACAGGAAGTTGACTTTCGATTGATACAAAAATATATCCCACAATATGGCATGCCAAAACAAATAGTGTGTTAAAATTTCAAGCATCTGCGATAAATAGCTGCTGAGAAATCTTTGACGGAAAATTTGTTTGAAAATTTTGGCTAAAAATAAACAAAGTCGTCATTTAACAGGAAGTTGACGTCTGATTGGTACAGAAATATATCCCACAATATGGCATGTCTTTACAAATACTGTGTAAAAATTTCAAGCATCTGCGATTAACAGTTGCTGAGAAATCTTTGACGAAAATTTGTTTGAAAAATTTTGCTAAAAATAAACAAAGTCGTCATTTAACAGGAAGTTGACGTCTGATTGGTACAAAAATATATCCCACGATATGGCATGCCTATACAAATATTGTGTAAAAATTTCAAGCATCTGCGATAAATAGTTGCTGAGAAATCTTTGACGAAAATTTGTTTGGAAATTTTGGTTAAAAAATAAGCAAAGTCGTCATTTAACAGGAAGTTGATGTCCGATTGGTTCAAAAATATATTCCACGATATGGCATGCCTTAACAAACACTGTGTTAAAATTTCAAGCATCTGCGATAAATAGTTGCCGAGATAAATGCGACAGAAATTTTTGTTACGGACGGACAGACAGACAGACAGACAGACAAACGGACAGACAGACAGACAGACACACAAGGGTAAAACAGTATACCCCCTCTCCTTCGGAGCGGGGGTATAAATATCTTGTTTGCTATGAAAGACACAATAGTATTTAAAAAAGCGTATTTTTGCATTTCTTTGAAAATAAAAACCCAAAGTAACATGTTCCACTATATATTATCAAAACCGCTTTGGTTGGATTTTTCCTCTAGCGTCATGATCATTTCTGTCAGCTACGTCATGCATAAATTAAACACGCCGCCGTTGTGAAAACTTTATGATTGGTCAACTCCTTTTTCTTAGGCGGAGTTATCAGTACACGCTTATGCAATGCCAGAGCTGAAGTATTTTTCAGAACAGGGGCCAAGCCCGTTTTAACAGTAATTTCAATGTAACCATAAATAATTACATTGAAATTAATGTTAAAACGGGCTTGGCCCCTGTGCTCAGAACAGTTCTTTTTCCCCCATATGGAGTCATTATCGACTATCCCCTATGTTTAAATTCTGTGCAAAACTCTCTCTCTCTCTCTCTCTCTCTGTGTAAACGGGCGTTAAACCATAGCCTCAATTTCTAAGCTACGGTCCAGAGTACGGCGTTATAAAAAATATAATATTTAAAAATTGCATGTGCTAAGCGTTCATTTTTAGTAAATACCGTAAATGTATAATGCACATGTTTTACCTACTAACTTGCCAGTCGACGTGATTGATATGAATTCCTCGATTTCTACACCTTTCGATCGGCAATCGAATTGAACGATGGTGTGAAAGAACGAGACGGAAGTGGAGATTGCAAGGGGGTTTGTACATGTGCGTCTTCATTAGGCAAGTGTCCGATTCGTTTCTCTTCTGTTGCCCTATCACTTTCGGTGTAAATATATATGCTAAAATATCCCCAAAGCATTTACTGCAGATTTCTTCATTTTATCTGTCTCTGAACCACCAATCACCAGCTCCATACATGTACACTGGTTTGTTTACATACATAAAAAATACAGCTCTTGATCCGCTTTCCAAGTACGGTTAAAGGTTGTTTAATAGGAGAAAGTTTGGGGCAAGTAAAATACAATTATTAACAGTAGTAAACTAAATGAAGAATTATTTGAATGTATTATTTGCACAAAATGTGGTATGGAATGATGCAAATCTTCTTCCAAAAAAGCGTTATTCTTATGCGCGGTAAATTGCCGAAAAGTTTTTTTTGTACATGTAAGTATTGTATGCACTGTAGCTTTACATTTACTAACCCAAAATTTCTACAGCTATATATGTTATGTACCGTATGTATGTTTTATCACAAGTGTACACTTTCGAAAAATAGCCCAATTTCGACAGTCACGAGTACCCATGTGAATTTTTCATTCTCTGATATGTTGTTGTTCTGTCTGTGCATAATTTAGTCTTAGTTAACCAGCAGTCAATCAGCGGTAAGCTGAATCCACCAATAAAAAAATTGTGGTTAAGGTGCGGGTATTGTTTATGTATGACGTAGCTGATAGAGATGAACGCGACGCGATCGGAAAAGTCCAACCAAATCGGTTTTAGTAATACCAAATCCTATAACTAAGCTTAAAGTTGATCATATCATCTTAACAAGTTCACACTCAAAAATCAAATGTTTTACATCTTCAATTTCGCTACACGTATTACAAGAAGCAGAAGACCTATATTTGCATTTAAAAAGAAAGCTGTTACAACACACTGTATTGATCAGCAATTTGTAATTAAATTCACATATTCGTTTGTCACATATGTCTTTTACTTTGTTTTTGTATATGTCATTCCAATATTCTTTTCCCACTGAAAACAGTCTTTTAAATAATGCCTGGTAAAAGGGAGGCTTAAATTGTTTGAACAACAGATTTTAGTAGAAAAAATTACATATTTTGTCTTCAATACAATGTAAACCATTAACAAAAAGAAAATCACAATTGGATACTTTTTGTTATTATTGACAAAATTTAATATTAAATGTTAGTGATTTTTCATATATTGCATTTCTAACTATTCTCTATTCACACATCAAGTTAACTTTTTATTTTAGAGTAGATGACATCCAATTGTTGATTTTAAAACAATTTAGTCATGTTTGCCCATGATTGCCAACAATCGGGTAGTCTAATATAATATTGTGTCTTATCATGCAGAGAGAGAAAGGTTTCGGGTCACGTGATCAGGTAATATATATATATATATATATATATATATATATATATATATATATATATATATATATATATATATAAATATATATATATATATATATATATATATATATATATATATATATATATATATATATATATATAAAGTAGGACCATGCGGTGGCGTTGCACTCTTAGCTCGCTCGCTAGTTGGGATTTAAGTAAGGTTAAATGGCAGATGATATGGAATGCGCTGATTTTGGGCTGACAGATGGTTGTTGCTATGTGTTTTTGTGTAAACAAAATAACGCTAGCGAGCAGCGTACCAATGTAGTACTTGTTGGTTTCATTCATTTAGCACTTTATAGTTTTATATTCGAACAAAAGTAGTGAGGTAGAATATAATTATATTTTATATATAACAGGGAAAAAGTGATGTTACTTGTCACATATTACAATTTGAAAAAAAACTAATGTAGTATTTATTTTAATCTGCTTTGAATTACGGAGAATGATAATAACTAAAATGTTCCTGTTGTTAATCATGTACCTGTATATTGAGAACGCCCCTAAAACGAACCAGGTAGACGATTTTCTTTAAACTTTGCAAATAAACTAGGGTTAGTCTAAATTACATATAGTTAAAAAATTAAAGAGTCTTCTTACTGTAGTTTTTCCACAAAAACCCCAAATTGGCGTCCTTAATAAGGAAATCAATATAACGAGATCTTCTCCTTTGAAGGCGAGATATCAAACGTATTTGTAGGTGCTAGTTTTCTTTGCAAATCGCAAAATTGTTTTGATTCCACGAACTGTGTATTCGTTTAATGATTTCTTGTTGCTGTTGAACAATGTTTTAAAATCATTTAACTGTTATACTTCTATTGATGCAATTAAGTCTACGATAAGGAAAATATGTACCGTGTTTCCAGTCGATTTTGCAAACAGATGCTTAGTGATGGGGAACAATACATTCTCATTAAAACACGTTTCTTGCCATTATTGATGAGTTTTCCGAATATGATTTAATGTCTACAATCGTCACCTTTGATTTAAATGACCTTATCGGGGGTTGTACTTTATAATAGAAAGGCATTGCCAAATTGCCAATTACGAATTCCATGTTGAAAAAAATAATCCAGATGGTGGAGTAATTAGCGTATTGGCCGCTCAATGTTAGGAAAGTGAGTTCCAGAGGTCGTGAGTTTAAGCCCCGTCCGGGATGGAGGTGGAACTCCAATATAGTATATATCAGTGTGCATTATATTAGGGATGTCAACGAGGACTCAACTATCGCTCGGTCATACCGATCATCGACTAAAATTTTCTTATTAACGTGGCAGTTTTTGTGCTAAAAATCTAAAAGTTCTTTTCTCGATATGTTTGATCCGTAAGTTACACTCTTATACACAGTCCTAGATGAGACCAGGCTTACTTCCACCCGTGACAACTACGATACTGTATTTATTTTTAGTGATTTAAAGTTAAAAAAAAAAACATTAACACTCATGAAGTACTGGTATGTATTCATTGGACGTTTCCATCCGCCCCTCTCCTCTCGAATTAAGTAGTCAAAAAGTCAATCTCATTTCAATAATTCTCCATAGCGAAAAAGGACGGGGTGAGGGTGCAGGCTTAAACATATGTAAACAAATATTCTATGTGTTGCATATGTTACTAAAACTTGATATTTTGTAAGAGATCTAAGTCAAAAGAGTTAAAAATCACCTAAAAAAAAGGGGGAGGGGGCATTTTGTCTTTGTTCGTAAAATTAATAAATTTCAAATGGGAACTATTAATAAGAGGGACTTCGAATCCTTTTCAGTATAAATGGAGTTAAGGAGCCTCTATATTACCTAAAGACATTGTTTAAAGTTGTTCCCTTTCCCCAATAGCTTCAGAGAAGTAGCAATGACAAGCATTTTGTACAAAAGGGACAATTATTCTATAACTACTGGAACTTAAGGGCTGCATTTTGAAATGCCATAAGAAGTTCATTTTTCTTGACCACCTTTGAAAAGAAATTTTCAAAACTCATTGAAACACAGATTTTCGAATGAAATTTACCTTTTACGTTTTTGACCAAAGTAGATATTTTCATCTTAAAAGGTCTGATGTATGGTAAAGAGGTGGTTTTTAAAAAACCTAAGAAATTTTAACGAGCAATAACTACTACCAGGAGGCCTCGGATCTTTCAGCATGACAGATTGAAAAATGCTTTAAGTAAACCTTAATCATTAATAAAAGTTCCAAGTCTTTATCCCGTAAGGTTTTAGAGAAGTAGCGATATCAACATTTTTCATACACGAAGTTCAAGTTCACTTTGTAAATTCTTGGAGTTAACAAGCAAAGGGTTATTTGGTGCGAGCCAATTACGTAAATATTTTTAATATATCTAAAAACATAATAGCTGTTCAGAGATAAAAAGAGGGAAAATATAAGAACAAACAAGTAGACTAATTGTTCTTGGAACAAGTAGAAGGTCTTTCAACCACTAATTTGTGTTTTTGTTTTTTTTTCAAATCATTTGCAGGAAATCGGTAAATTTAACAACAAGAAAAAATTAGACATATCAAACAAACCACCTTCCCCCAAGTCATAAGAGACCCGGGAATCTTTAGATCCGAAGGCGAGAGCGTTACCCTTACGTTATGTCACTTCTTACTTAACAATAAGTAAAATTTTGTTTTGTAGCCAATTTGGATGATAGAAAGAGCACATGGCGGTCTCCCCATCTTCGAAACCCAATGTACCCAATGTAGGAAATAATTCTAAAAATCGTCGCTTGCATGCTGTGTAAGAGATCTATGTCAAAGAGGATGAAAGGAAGGACTGAAAAGAAATGCAAATTTAATTCGTATAAAATTGGGAAATGGCTATTTCTGGGTTTTAATGCTCGAAAATTTTTCAGCTGCTATGTCAGTTGACGAAAACAAGACACCAACACGCAACCCTTAATCAAATGAGGCTGTTTATGATCAAAGTGATAATATTGCGTTACTACAATCAATGTTAAGTGATAAAGGATGCCTTTACGGTAATTAGGAAAGTGTATTTCAAATCAACAATATGTTCAACCGGAATAAATAATTTTAATATAACGCACGACTGCTCCGCTAACAATGCATTAAAAATACTCTCCTTTACTACACTACCGAGCTATAGCTATTCAGAGGTGGATATGTTATTTGTTTACCTGTCAAGTCTAGTATATAGTATTAAAAAATTGCATTTCTATATTTGAGTTAGCTTCCTTCGTGTAATATTCAATATTTCAATATCTTTCAGATATGTGTACCACCCTTGGTCCTGATGGTTACATTTGGAATATATCACTTGAAATTTGCTATCATCTAAGTACCATAAAGCTGATTACTGTGGACGCCAAGGCAAAATGTCAGACAGAGCATCCAAACAGTCGTCTTTTGTTGATAGACTCGGATGAAATTTACAATTTTGCAGTTTCAATAATCGGTAAGAAATTGGTTGAAATGTGAAATTCAATGATACAATTATAATCGTGATTTTGAAAAAAAGTGTTATTTTCTTGTTTTTACATTGCCTGTTCTTTATATCTTGGATTTGCCTGGATATGCACTTGTTCACAGCGGTCTGAATAAAACACAACAAATCACAAAAATAGCAACCTATTGTGCGTTCGATATGACAGGAAGCAAACTGGGTTTTATTAATCTTGCTACCAATCATAACACACAATATAATTAAAGTCTATATTATTAATAAAAAATCAATTTTATAGAACATTTTCTCCAAGTCAACAAACCAACTTTTTAACCAACCTGAAGGTACCGATTCCGTCAGATAGACCTGATGAATATGTGTACTTGCAAATATTCAATGGGGTTGCCTTTCGCCACATGGTAAGGGTAGGAATCTAATAAAATGTGATCAATGTGCCAATGGCCAAAACAAACCTCTGTGTTGATATCTGAAAATATTTAAAGAACCTCTTATATTACCCTAATCAAATAACAATAAAACCTTCTAAGTATTGCCTAAAAACATAATATCCCAGGTCGGAAAGTATTTTTCGGGTTTACATAGAAATTTGGAATGGAAGGTAATTTTTCAATTTGACAAACACCCCCTCCCACTTATTAGTCCCCTACCGGTTTTCACCGGAGGCGACTATAGCTTTTCTATGCGTCCGTCAGTCCGTCCGTCCGTCTGTCTGTCCCACTTCAGTTTTCCACACTTTTTTTCTTTATGCGTTTGAGGAATAATGTGAAATTTTGCTGAACAGCTTCAAAATGTCAAACTACAGATCAAGTTTACACTTTTGTAGCGTCTGGGTGACGTATTTTCGAGAAAATTATTTTTTTTATATTCCTATTTTTTAATGTTCGGGTACGTTATCGGGTTCGGTGTGTATTGAATAAGAGGAAAGTATGTACATGTAGTCAGTAATAATATCGTGCATTACTTGGACCATTCCTTTTATTGTTTCTAACAAACAAATAAGTTCTGTAAAATAGTGTCAAGCATCGTGTTGTAAATTTAATTGACAGGTTTTGTTTGTATTATTACAATAAAAAAGAATGGTTTTTTCAATTAAAACAAAACCATTACAAATTTTGTAGTTATATGTCATTTCCCACTCAATAAGTTGTGATGGCTGTTATCATGGTAATGTTTTGACCCTTGTCTCGCATATTCCCACAAAAGAATGTAAATCTGGGACACACTCTTTTGTTCTGATGTAATGACAGCATTTAGCTTTGTAACGATAGTGTATCTTTTTTCTTTTTTATCTACAGCTTTGTCTGCTGCCTCCAGATGATCGGAAGATCAAGAATATAGAGAATATTGTCAATCTGATATTGCTAATGATCAGTCAAGTCGAAACACTTTCAAAACTTATCTCAATTTATCTTTTGTAATAAGATTAATAAACAGACAATAGTCAATGCATGAGCTGTCTCAATGAAAACAATGAATGCTCCCCAAGGTTCATGACCCAGAATATTGAGTAGGCTGTGAGGTGTGAACATGAATTCATCTAAATCATTAAAACTTACCACTTATAGAAATTTAATACTTTGTAGATACCTTCAGCACTGGATCGATATATCTACAAGGAACTAAGTCAGGCCCCAACTTTGTTGACGATGATGGACAGGTTATTACTTACTTCAACTGGGATTCAAGAGAACCAGGCAGAGGGAGCTACCTTCGCACCGATAGAAATACACGTTTACAAGAGACATCTTATGGAACAAACCCTTACAAATTTATATGTCGATTGTATTGATGTCGCCAAGGCACAGATGCTTGTAAATACAAACCCGTCCTAGCCCGTTTGTCTCGCGGTGAATCATCGGGAAGTTTATTTTTTTTAGGTAGAATTATGCTAGAGTCCATTAAACATAAGATGATAAAAAAATTTTGTTCGATAAACCAAATGTTTTCTTTGAGATGCATATTCTTGTCGGCAAGACACAGGTGCTTGTAAATAGAAACCCGACCCACCTCTGTCGTCTCGTGGCATACCTTCAGGAAATTTATTATTTATTTTAGTAAAACATTGTCAGCAGATCTTACATGTATATACATTCTAAAGACCCATTTCACATTTGGTAGATTCTTAAAATTGTTATAATACAATAAGTTCAACACATTTAAATGGCTGATTATGTTTAATTCCAATGTTATTTAAAGGATCTGTATTGCTTAAAATAAGGATTTGGTAGATATAAAAATATGAATTTCATTTTGCTATTTATAAGATAAGAATTAAAAAAAAAATAATCACATCTTTGCTTGGCAAAGTTTTTTGATCCGCACCGCTTCTCACAATCCCTTGGCATATCGTGCTATCGTGATTTTTCCCCCTTGATTTTGATTGGGGTTTACTGAAACCGTTCGACCAATCAAAAAATGCAAAGCATATCTGATCTAATCAGCAATGTATTTCTTACTGTTTATTCACGAGTGTCTTGAACACGAATAGCTCAAAACCCTTATTTTTCTAGTCTTTTTATTTGAGTCTTCATGAATGTATCATTCAATGGTGCAATAACAAGTACAATACACCAGACTGTTTATCAACAGAGGTATGCACTAGATTGAGAATTTACCAACTTTTTACCGTGCCAAGTCTCCCACTTTTAGAATGAATTCGATCTATATGTATATAACATTTCATATTATTTATTTATTATTCCTAATATTCCTAATATTGAATGCACTGGGCATTAAAACGTTCTTCAAACTTGTCAGTATCAATATTTATAGAGGCCGCAATTTCTGCACCAGGAACGTATTAAGTACTGTATCTTTCATTATTTGGCTGATTTAAAGATAGGATAGGAGATAACGTGACGAAAAAAAATCCTGACTTTTGATAGCACGAAATGCCAAGGGTTTGTGAGAAGCGGTGCGGATCAGAAAACCTTGGCTTGCGAAGATGAAATAATCATTACTATATAATGGTTATTGAAACTATTCTTAAATCCACAGAAAATGAATGACCACCACATTATTAATGTGAAAAGAGGAATTTCTTGCATCATTTACCGAAAGTATTATACTTGACTCCTAAATAAAACATTAAACGTTATAAAACTGCCTTAATAAGCTAAACTAAAAAGACCTGTAGAAATATGTTGATTAAGCCACAATTTTTAAGGTCTTCCGTTTCCAACGGAAGACCTTTCTATTATTGTGCTGGTTAAGATTATTAGGGTCTTCCGTTTTCAACGGAAGACCCTCTTGTTATTCTTCGGTTTCTTTCTATTATTATTAGGGTCTTCCGTTTTCAACGGAAGACCCTTTTGTTTTTCTACGGTTTCTTTTTTTTCTTATTAGGGTCTTCCGTTTCCAACGGAAGACCCTTTTGTTTTTCTACGGTTTCTTTTTTTTCTTATTCTTATTATTATTATTCTTTTTATTTTTTTTCCAACTCAAATATTTCAAAAACGCTTCCATCGATTGTTTTGAAATTTGCAGGTTTAATGTGTATCTGAAAGATCTCTATGATATGAAAAAATTGTTTGATGACGTCATCAATTTCGTCAGATATTGACGTTTTTCACGTTTTAAAAAGTGATTTTGTCCGGAGCTTTTCTCATTTTTGATTTAAGGTAAAGCTATGAGATTTACAGAAAAGGTAGAACTATCGTTTTACTTATGACATAAGGCTGGAAACTCAATTCGGACACTTCCGGTCGAAACCGGAAGCAAAACCATTTTTTTTTAATTTTCATGTTTTTCAATTTTAAAACTTTTACGTACGTATCTTACAGTATTTTTCATGCTCAGTTCAAAACTGAAATCCTTTTTTGAATCAGACGATGCATTACAGAGATATAGGTGTTTAAAAATTGATTTTTCCGGAAATTTTGATTCCACGTCCTTGGTTTAAAAAATAGCGTTGTATTCAAAGTAAAATTAACTCGTACCAAAAATAATTGTTAAGTCGTACTTGATCACATTCGGATTTTTTTTGGTAAAGTCGTTCTTGAAATCGGAAAGGTTTTTGTTAAGTCGTACCTAAATCATTCGGATTTTGTTAAGTCGTACCAGAAATAATTCGATTTTTTTCATCTTTTTATTTTAGTTACTTTTGTTATTGGTTTAGGAGCTCTGCTTCTTACAGGAACTTCTAGCTTTACTTCCGACATTAACGGAAGACCCATTCGTTGCTTTGCAACGAGCTTTGCTCTAGTTCTTATTATTATTATTCTTTTTATTTTTTTTCCAACTCAAATATTTCAAAAACGCTTGCATCGATTGTTTTGAAATTTACAGGTGTAATGTGTATCTAAAAGATCTCTATGATATGAAAAAATTATTTGATGACGTCATCAATTTCGTCAGATATTGACGTTTTTCACGTTTTAAAAAGTGATTTTGTCCGGAGCTTTTCTCATTTTTGATTTAAGATAAAGCTATGAGATTTACAGAGAAGGTAGAACTATCGTTTTACTTATGACATAAGGCTGGAGACTCAATTCTGACACTTCCGGTCGAAACCGGAAGCAAAACCAATTTTTTTGAATTTTCATGTTTTTCAATTTTAAAAATTTTACGTACGTATCTTACAGTAATTTTCATGCTGAGTTCAAAACTGAAATCCGTTTTTAAATCGGACGATGCATTACAGAGATATCGGGGTTTAAAAATTGATTTTTCCGGAAATTTTGATTCCGCGTCCTTGGTTTTAAAAAATAGCGTTTTGTTTAAAGTGAAATTAACTCGTACCAAAAATAATTGCTCAGTCGTACTTAAACACATTCGGATTTTTTTTGTTAAGTCGTTCTTGAAATCAGAAAGGTTTTTGTTAAGTCGTACTTAAAATGATTCGGATATCGTTAAGTCGTACCAGGAATAATTCGATTGTTTTCATCTTTTTATTTTAGTTACTCTTGTTATTGGTTTAGAAGCTCTGCTTCTTACAGGAACTTCCAGCTTTACATCCGACATTAACGGAAGACCCACTCGTTATTATTCTTTTTATTTTTTTTTCTGACTCCTTTTCGGCTTTATAACTCAAAAAGTTCACAACCGATTTTAATGAAACTTTCAGAGATTATGTGCAATTATAATACCTCGAAGTTTATGAAGTTTCTTTGAAAATGTCACTTCCGTTTTAACGTTACGTCATTTTTAAAATTTTCAAAAAGTCATTTTGTCCGCGGCGTTTCTCAAAAACGCTTTAAGATAGAGGCTTGAAATTTTCAATGCTTATGATTTGGTCGATTTACCTCTGTAATAAGGCTCGAAATGAAAATCTGTTACTTCCGGTCGAAACCGGAAGTGAAACAAATTTTTCGAAAAAATGAATTTTCTGATCAAATCAAAAATGAATATGTGTTTTGTAGACCTTATCAAGCCGAATCTAACACTGAAAGCCGTTTTAAACTCGGGCGATGCATTACAGAGATATCGGGGTTTAAAAATTGATTTTTCCGGAAATTTTGATTCCGCTTCCTTGGTTTAAAAAATAGCGTAATGTTCAAAGTAAAATTAACTCGAACCAAAAATAATTGTTAAGTCGTACTTGAACACATTCGGATTTTTTTTGTTAAGTCGTTCTTGAAATCGGAAAGGTTTTTGTTAAGTCGTACTTAAAATTATTCGTTTTTTGTTAAGTCGTACCAGGAATAATTCGATTTTTTCATCTTTTTATTTTAGTTACTATTGTTATTGGTTCAAGAGCTCTGCTTCTTACAGGAACTTCCAGCTTTACCTCCGACATTAACGGAAGACCCACTCGTTGCTTTGCAACGAGCTTTGCTCTAGTTCTTATTTTTTTTTTTTTTTTTTCCTTCCTAGACGCGAACTTTGAGGCTTCATATCGTGCTCATTTCTGAACGGTTTTTGCTCAAATTTTCAGGGCTAATGGACTTTACAAAACACTATCTTCATCAATTCATAAAAGTTAGAATTCCCTTTCCGGTAACGAGTTATTCCCCTTTTAAATTTTTTTAGGGCCTTTGGTTTCCAGACAAAGGCTCCGAGACTATGATAGCAGGGAATGGGAATCCAACGAATTTGAATAGCAGAGACATTGTAGTAGTGCACATTAGTTTTTGTTTTTAGATTACGTTTTTTATTTAGGAAAAGGTAGGGGGTCAAAAAACAGGATTCCAAAAAGTGCAAAAATTTAGACATATTTTCCTTTATATCTTTTTAACAAAAAATATTTTGTAAAGACATGTAGAATAAAAGTTGTGCAGAATATCAAGGGCTTTCATTTAACACCAATAAAAAAGGGCTGGTCCCTTAAATTAAGGGCCAATAGCCTCTAAAAGTTTTTGCTTAATAACTCAAAAACGGTTAAGATTTTGATATGGCTGTCGCTGGAAAAGTTGCTTGTTGGGATCTCATAAAGGTCGTAACAATGTTATTTTGTAAGTGATTTGCGTAGTATGAGTGTAAAAAGCTTTACATGTTGACATGTACCTGTTTTCATTTGACAAGTTAACGAAAGTCTTTGTGCGTACAACTGGCATAAAGTTGCCGCAGAAAGTATGCTGGTTTATACAGGAGGCATTAATTCATAAGAATTTTTGTTGTTGTTGGAGTATAAGCTTTTCCTTTATGAGTTAAAGTCATTGTTGTTAAGTTCTTATAGTGCACAATCATTAAAAACGGCAATTGGAAAACAAAACATTCTTTTTCTTTTCTAGTAAACCACAAAATTTGGAATTAAAAAAACTCTGTGCATTACATTTTAGTTATTAACTCCATGCATTTAAAATCTACCTTGAATCAGAGCTGCATGTGTGTGTGTACCATTACGTAAGCTCTCCCTTGCCCGCGGCCGAGAAAATCAGTTACCATGCTCGCGGCTGGACTACCTAGCGGTCAGCGGTTATCTAATACACGAGAGTTGCGCCTCTCATATATGAGTTTATTTAGCCGCGAACTCAAGAATTGTTTTAGTTTTGATTACACAAAATCTTTTGTGGATTAAACGAGTGGATATCAAGTAAGAAATAGTTCATTTAATTAATAAAAGCAATGTCATTCTCTAAAGCAATAAAAGACATAGATCAATTGTGGGGTTTAAGTTTAAAATATATAACTTCTATTTGACAGAGTAAGGTCATTATACTGCAAACTTTTCAAATCTTCCTTGGTTCTGAGCTGTGCGTTTCTGTGCGTTGTACCTTTACGTAATCTATTCTTCGTCCACGGCCGAGGAGATCAGCCACGGCTGCATTACCTAGCGGTAAGCGGTTATTTAATACACAATATTCGCACACCGCGACTTACTCTTACATGCATATGAACGTGTTTGAGTTAATATAGCCGTATATACAAGAACTATTTTAATTTTATGTTATAAAAGTTTGTCCTACTTGTATATATATTTAATTAAATATTTGAGTGTAAATGAATATTAATGAACGATATTACTCCAAATCGGAAAAATCGTAGACATAAACTAATGGTTCGTTTGTTCAGGTAATTAAAGTACTTTAAAAACTGTACAATTAATGTTTTAAATCAACACGTCCCCTTCAAATATTAAACCTTTAAATGATGATCATCCCTCGCACATGGCTGAGGAGATCCGGCGCGAGTGGATAAGTGATCCGCCGTCGGTTCGTATTCTTCTACATGTACCTTATGACGCGTTTATGTTTCATATTTTGCAGGGACACAACTATATTTTATTATGTTTTCAACTATTATATTGGTATAAGACGAAAATATAAATTGATTTTACTTGTACAGTTGATTAAGCATTGATTTATACGACAGCGTACAAGGTAGTTTAAACATGAAATCAAATTATAATCAAAGTTCCATGTTTGCGGTAGGGGTTAGCACGATAAAGGAATGCCCTGAATTGAGGCATTCGATTATTATTTTAAAAAATATTCACATGAGTTTAAACAACTTTAGATTAGATTCTATCGGTCACATATTAATCACTTCTGTAGTTTCATTGTGGAAGCGAACTCATTGCTGCCCCCCCCCCCCCCCCTTACCTCCCGCCCCGCTGACAGGTGCTCGCGCTGGATTTTTTTTTAATTGGAGAAAAGATAACAAGATCTGTCGAAAATCATTTTTGGTGGATTCTTCTTATGTGTAACATTTTGTTTCACTTTCCCACCCCTTTGTTTATTCGGCCAGTCTGTGTTAATTCAATTGCCGCATGCGACCAAGAATCTTATGTCGCTTCAGCGCACACAGCTCAGAACATTTATAGCCCCAGGTCATCAATTGTTATGTAATTGAGTAACAGTTGGAAGGGTGATTTTACTACATAAAATAATAAAATCATAATATAATATATTTGAATTGAGTAACATGCGTATAGATTCCCATAATAATAATTTTTTTTATTTCCTCTCTATGTTTACATTTAATTTTGTTCAAATAATTAATAAATTTTCTATCATTTAAATTGTGTGCTTCATCAAATTCTTCATCAAATACTGATTCCGATTACCTTGAAGTCATTAATTTTCCATTGGCTTTTGACAAAAGAGAGACGCCTGACCATCCAATGAAAACAAATACACAGAGTTTGATTGACAGGTTCAGCCAGGTGCAGGTCTCACCCAATGTCCGAGGTTATGTGTGCTGTTTGTACACAGCCGAATGGTCTCAGTAAGAGTTATCAGTAGGAGTTATCGATGTAAATAAATAATAAAAATACATGCCTATCAAAACATGATCGTGCAAGTTAAAGTTGATTTAGGTTTGTTCCAATAGAAATCATGTTTCACTAACTGTATTTAATATTTTTTATGTATAGCGAATTTTAATATTGTTTCAGTACTGAAACATCGCATGAAAACGTTAAATATACATTTACTCTGTAACTAGTCGTCTTTTAATACATATACCTTTCTTTTGTTTGTTAAAAATTCGTTCAATTTTGTTAAAGTAATGTAAAACACGGGCGCCATTTTGAAACAATTAACTTGTCAGAGAGTTCCGAATGAAATCTGATGAACATTTCACACGGTTCTCGCACGCTTTGCCCGAAACGCTAAACGGTTTACATGAAACTCTAAAAGGTTTACACGAAACGTTTCTCGCACGTAGGCCGCACGCTTTTTTGGTGTAGTAGTACGTTTTAGGGTCTGTAAATTTTGTCAGCACGCACTTTTAAACTTGCACACAAAAATTAAGAAATATTTTAATATAGAAGTTATCTTTGAGAAAAGTTTACGTGTTTTGTAGGCGGGTTTAGTTTTAAAAAGAAATACACTTCCTGACATGAATCACGAGTACATACTGTTTATAACAATGCTTGCTACCCTTTGAAAATTTAACTCGCCATTAAACAGTTCATTTTTTAACGAATGTTTGAAACGATTACATAAACTCTGCTCGACAAATAGTTTCCCTAAAATATTTTCTTCCTTTCTTTGTTCAAAACACGTTTTATATACAGGCTTTCAATCACAACACGTTTTTATAACAAAAGCAGAACTGAAAGTATAGTCATTATAATCGTTTGACACCATATAACATATATTTTCAACTCGCAGCAACAACGGAAGACCTACTCGGGGCTTTGCCACGAGCTCTGCTCTAGTTTTTTTAATATTTCACGTTTCATCATAACTTTCACAAGATTTTGCCCTGAAAACAGCTGGCATACAATTCCCACACTTTGTTTTGCCTATTTGTCATTTACAAAAATTAAGGTACGAATATTGTTAATTTACGTTTATTTTAAAATGATTAGGTTCTGTAATTATTGTTTATATAATCTGAAATTTCAAGATTTTTTTTTCAATGTCTTGGACCATTAATTGTGTTGACTCAGGAATGGTATTGATTTTTATATTCATTAATCTGAGAAAATGCGGCAATAAATTTTAATGACTTCGTCCACTTTTTCCCAATAATTAATGTCAGAGGCGGCAGTCTTTTTTCATGACGTCTGAAATTAAAAATTGATTCTAATACACCAAAAATGTGGAACAAAAGTTAGTATGCAATAAAATAGTTGAATATTTGATCCACTTTAAACCGAGAAATCCGATTAAAATTATGTTTAAAAGGTATTGTAGTACACATTCACATTGAAATAATTTTGGTTAAACGTGGTTTTAAAACTTAAAAAAAAAAATATCTTAACTAGTGACTTTTCTAATACCATCATGTATATACCCACATGTATTAAAAAGACATCCCATGAAAGTGTTATGTGCAACTTGTTAATATGAAATGCATATTCACTCCATAATTGATGCCCCCTTCAAAACTCAACACAGTTAATCACATTTTGTACAACTGGCCTCTGAGAGTTTTAAAAACATAGAATATATCTATCATATGTTTTCATGTTTATTGAAGCATATTTACATTTACGAGGTATTATTTCCTCGACTGAAAGAAAAATCAATTTTGAGGTATATAAAAACTAACAAGACTGACACAGCGATCAATAAAAATCATAATCGAAATTTACTTAATTAAAGAAATGGAATTTGTGATGTATTATTTATAATAAAAATCTTTTTTAACGATTGACGGTCGTTTCATTCTTTTTCATTGAAGCTTTTTATCATAAGCTTTGGATTCATCAAAAATTCCATATAAGGTTTCTTTTTATCACATTTTTAAAGGTAGATGATGAGTCGACAGTTCTTTTGTAAACGGTTTTTATTTTTCGTAGAGGCGGTGAACCTATGCAAATGCAGGACTTTAACCTATTTGTACAGATGTACGCAGATAATATGCTTATTTTTTGGAATGTGTACTTGAAGCCTAAATCTCATAATTACATATAATTCAACATTACAGTGTTTACATATATTCAAAGTATTTATTCAAAATATTTTACTCGCTTCAACTGCAACTTGAGCACTCGTACTCAATATATATTTCTATGTAAACTTAATGCCAGAAGTATTTTTGCTAGATAGTTTATCTGCATTCATTAATACATGGAGTTCTCCAAGATACAGGTTCTCCTGAATATGTTTTAAATAATTTGTAAAAGATGGCTTGTCATTTTGTAATAGGGGGAATATTTTCTCAATATCTTACTCGATTGATCAATATTGAGGTAAATTTTCAATAAAAAAAAAAACCAAACATACAAAAACAAAAATTCCAAAACAACGAAAACCCCGTGATACTCAGTAAAGCAGTAAAAGCTTCCCTTTTGACACATGGCTACCTTGTAAATTACATAGTTATCAGTTAATATATATTAAGTATTAAACTACAACTTCGATATGAAAGAAAAGTCAGAAGAAATTATGAAGTTGGACCAATGCATTCAGTAATTCAAAATATTACATTTATTTGATAAAATTTATTGTTAAGAATATAATGAAATGACGTAGAAATGATGTAGAAATAATGAAATCTAATTATTGAACCCGGTAAAAATGAAATGAAGAAATTAATTAAAAATTCCTTTTGAGATGTTTCCAAACTTCTGAAAGGAGCCTCTATAAATATTGAACCAACCTGAAAGTTAAATATATTGATTTTTCATGTTCATCGTACAGTTTTGCTCTCAATACATGTATCTGTTTCATTAAACATTTATGTTGAACTTTGTTGACTCATATAAAGATGTCATTTGGATTTTATTCTGCAATTTTCTACTGAATGACACTTAGAGTTTGCATTTATTTGTTACTGTATCATTAATTAATTCTGAACCTTACATACTGTCTAAATTTATCATAAAACTTCTCCCTCTTATATCAAACACTCCAAAAATATAGAATTACTTTTCTTTTTTCTGCCTCAATCATACCATGATGAAAACTACTAAAACAGCATGCCGTTTGGCTATGATTCGGTTTCATACTCTGGGTATGGCCTTCTTGGTAAATAAAAAGTTCAACATTGAATGACTTTAAATATAAGTTTGCTCTGTCTTACCGGAAATATCTTGCAAGATCGAACCCGCGAAATACTTGGTAACTCATAGGAATCGAAGGTGATAGTGAGGTAAGTTGAAATAAAAAGGCAAACTGTTTAAAAATCTACTAAATAACTATAACGCTGCAATTTGTGAGACTATTATACAAACTATCTCAGATGATGTCGATTCTAGTTTTTAACCATGACCCCCAGACAAACACAAGTAAAATGATCCATAGAGAGATTCCGACTTCAACATGAAAATGTACAATAGGAGACGGTTATAACGTATTCCAAGTAACCGTTAAATTTATTCGCTATATCCGTACATCTTTATATCCGTATAACAAATACGTAATTATAAGCATAGCAAATTCTTTATATGCATGTTTTCCTCAACACGACTACCATATTCGATATTGAGACATTAAAATGCTTTTTTTTTTTTAAATATACAATAATCGGGTTCTCTGATTAAAAGTATGTGTGAAAATGAAATCATTCAAACAATGGTGTCAATTAACATTGCTTACTCTAAGCACACAAAACAATTAGTTTTAAAACATGTAAATTCCGTTATTTTTTTTTAACCTCTACGG
This sequence comes from Magallana angulata, assembly GCF_025612915.1. NCBI lineage: Eukaryota > Metazoa > Mollusca > Bivalvia > Ostreida > Ostreidae > Magallana > Magallana angulata. The sequence goes on from NC_069111.1 coordinate 43,113,685, forward strand.
CACTCATAATCCAAATTAAAATAGAACCCAAAGATGGATTCAACGTACAAATGCAGGGAGTAAAAGTTAAAACGATTGCGCCAATGAGAAAATGGTCTTGTGTCATTCAGACGAAATACGTGTAACGCCACAAAGATATGGTGTTATTTCATAACGTCATTTGAAGAGAAGAGGACATAAAACGGCGTTATTTTCATAACATATGGTATTATGGGTTTTATCTAATTGTTATTTATTCAACACGTTATTTGGGGTATCTATTTAAAATATATTGACAATCATATTCAAATTGGTTTATTCTCTCATTGTATTTTATATTTATCGGGATATGCTTGTTCAAATAATGGCTGTGTTTTGAATAACTCTTGTGGAAACATTATGTTATTTATTTTAATGTACGTGTATGTGCGTACGTATATCTTATTACATCATGTCGATATTAACAGCAAAAGCTAAATAATTTAGATTACTTTAAATTGCTTGCAGTTGATTTCAAAATAAGCAAGTCGGGACCTAACACATACATGTATAATCAACCTTTAGCAATGATCCTTGATGCTATTTTTTTTTCATCAGTGTACAATGTATAAACTTAAAAGTTGCACATACTATACAGTAACTTAATTTTGTTTTTATTAAATCATTATCTTATGGATAATTAAACAATACAAAGGATTTGAAAAAGTATTACTCATGATTCCCATTTATGAAAATAAATAATCTTTAATACAATATATGTGGTGATAAAAATGCCGTATGTGTAGAAATGCAATATTTGAAATTTGCTGTTATTAATTTTAGCAGAGTGTATACATGGTGTAAATCTTCGCTTCAATATTTTTGCGTACTTATGATCATCGAATCTGCCACGTTTTAGAAGTTGTAGCTTGAAGGTTTATTATCATGATGGTTCATTAATCCGAATGTTTTAAAGTTAGTCGGTTCATTAGATAGGTTTATTCATGTACATGTGAATTTTACAGGTTCAGAAGTCAGAAAATACAAAAAGTATAAGTTGGTAAATGTAAAGTTTTGAACGACACCATTATATATACTGACCATAAAGAATCCTTATTCGTTACTACACAATACTATTATAGTCTCATAAACAATAACCAACATAAGAAGGTGCAAATATAGAAACCAATGGTTACACCCCTGATTTTGATTTTTAGCTCACCTAATTCAAAGGCTTAAGTGAGATTTTCTGAACAACATTTGTTTGTCGTCGTCGTAATCATCTTCATCTTCTCCAGAATCACTGGGCCAATTTCAGCCTACCCTGGTACAAAGCATCCTTTTGCAAATGAAGGTTTATTTCCCTTAAAGGAGAATATAATTTGGAAAGAGTGAAAATATGGTTGGGTGTAATATAAATCTTATTAATGTTTTTGTAAATTAGGTTTTTAATCATCTTGTGTTTTTGAAAGGAAAGGGGTCAGATTTAAGCATAAGTTTAAACAATTTCTGTGGATTGCTATTTTTTTTATAGCTTAGTTCAACCCCTGCTATTTTTTACTTAATATATTTACTGAGTACATGTTAGCATCTAGGTATAATCTGTGATCTCCAAGTTGAAATATTTCCGATGATTTTGCTATATTTAAAATGCCATGTACACATACAGTTTGGAGAAGGAGTTATTGGACTCTTAAATATAAAAATGTATGTAATTAAAATATATCGATTATACGAAAATGTATCGTTATCGGTACCATTTCAAGATTTGCAGTCATATGTTTACTTTCCTTAGCAAATATTTATTTATCAGCGGCCTGAGGCAAAAAGTTTAAAATTGACTTTATTTGACTTTGTTCAAACTGTATAGTATATGCTGTATTTAAATATAGTAGTCAGCACTACTTTTAAATTGCTTTAGAATCAAGCTTTTTTTATTATGTGGGTAATCCCAAATCTAAAGAAAACATGCTTAATGACTTCTGTATTTTTTCTTAAAAATTGCAATCTTCAAATATACAGGAAAGACTTTTTTTTTAATTTAACATGAGAATTTCATTACAGTACTTGTCATATACATCATCTGTGGTTTATTTTGATTGATTATGATTACATGTAACACGAATTGAAATATTTAAATAAATAACTTATCAAGAAAACACATTTCGTTTTAGTTAATGTTTCGAAAATTCTTTCATGCCTATTTGCGGCATCAATTTTGATTGAATAACTTGGAATGATACATTATAAATGACTATTTTAAGCAGAAAAACAGTTTGTTTCACTTAGAAATTCAGAGAATTCTTTCTTCGTAATTCCTTGCGTCAACTGTTACTGATTTACACGACAAAGTACATTTTAAATGAATATCTAATACAGTTTTATACAGAAAAAACATATTTTGTTTTGAGATTTCTTTCATTGGAATCCCCTGCATCAATTCTGATTGGTACTCTATGTTATATGTGGGTGCGCCTTTTTCGCCCAATGACCCCCCCCCCCCCCCCACCCCCACCCCCTACCCACACACGCACGCACGCACAAAGAACACCATCACTGTAACAGTGACAATTTTTCACATTTAATAATTCATTATTTATATATACATTGTAGTTTATTTTCCAATATTGCTTTCTTTGATACGTTTGGGTTATCTATAATAAGACAGGTCAGTTGGTGCATTTTCATTTGAAGAATATGATGTCTACAATAGGGGGCCTCTATTATATATTGTGTTCATGTTTTTCAAATCGAGGAACATTAGAAAAGTGAACTTCACTGTAGTGACTGGTACGTTAAATCTAAAAATTAATCCTTTTATATTTGTGATTCGATCCTTATTCAGTGCATTTTATACAAAGGTTTATTTAAGTGTAGCTATTTTGTGTGGTGCATGTTTGAAATATTGAAAAACATGCTGGCATAGGCACACTTTGTAAGCACACCATTAAGAAATATTGGGTTTTGAACCAATGCATAATTGAGCAAGCTTTTGTATTTAAATAACATCACTCTCGATTGAGGCAGTTTTTAGCACAGTGTCAAGTTTGTAACATGTATTTCAAATTAAGAGCAAAAATATTGGTGTGTTGTATATGTTTAGCTAGTGAAATCTTTGCTTTGGAGATTGATGATTATAAATACAAACGAGTCAAAGAACTGAACGATAAAATAGCATTGGATCCAGAACTATTTCTTTACCGCACATTGTCTGCCATCCATTGTATTTCAAAATGTGCTTTAATTCCAAACTGTGAGTCGGTGTTCTACTTTCAATCATCTTGCAAAGGTTATTCTGTCGTTTATTCGCCGAGTTCTTCAAGTTTGACTCTAATATCCGGAGCTCGCTATTATGTTAACACAGAAGAGCCAACTGAAGAGACAATAACCGAAAGAAACGCTGATGTCTTCACAACTAGAAATGCCATGTTGGGTAAGTTGTTTTCTGTAAACAGTTACTTAACCTAATTCACTTTAATTTAGAATAATTGGTATCCAAGGGTAACCGTGCATGATCTGTTGATCTATGATTGTTTGCGTTTCCGAAAATAATTATCGGTAATTATGTGACCCTCGGAAAATGAACAAGTCAATCAGTATTCGTTTTACAAGATTTATTAAAACTCCACAAACTTATTAAACTATTCCGCGAGGTCAGGAGTCGGTGGTACGAGCGCCTTGACCGTCGCTCTCCAACTGCCGAATAATTGAACATGGTCAGCAATTACATATAGATGGCAAAACAATATAATTGAAATACTATCATCAGTTTAGAATTTTCAAATTTTACAATATTTAATAAAAAAAATAGCTTTTAAAAATATTTGGAGAGGTAAAAGTTGTATAACCCCGATCGGGATTCGAACTCATGACTAACAGATTCGTAGTAAACCCTCTAACCCACTGCGCTACGCTGTTAGGTGACAATATTGGGAAATAACACACTATTTTATTGTTTATTTCGATAAACAATACGTCACATCATGGAAGTATCCCATACCACCTTAGAGTGTCCAGATTAAAGTCACTCAACGCCAGTGACAGGGGAAAAGGTGTCATGTCCAAGGGGAACATTTCACATGGTGATAATAATTTCACATTACATAAATCGTGTAAGTGGTCTCTTTGTCCGAAGTAACAATTTAGATACTTTCCCCTCTCTTACTTTACAGGGTTAAACAATCGTGAATAATTTTTCACTATGACTTTAAAGTAGTGAAATTTTGATTAGCGTTAATTTTATTTACTGTTCTAGATTCTGATTTGCGGGAAAAATTTGACGCGGAAAAAAACAACTGATAAACGGTAGTTTATAACAGATGAAAAAATCATACCTTAAAACTTTAGGTAGATCTGGTGGTTAATTTGTTGACCATCCAGCCTGCTTAAAGGGACTTGGACACGATTTGAGATCAAAAATTCTATTTTTATTTTTTATGTATAAAATGGTTTACTGGTGCATTTTAAATGATTGACCAAAATATTGAATGTTAAAGTCAAGTTACGAGAAAGATACAGAGGTAAGAATTGGTTGTTATGTAAACAAAGCTCGAGTCTTATAGTTGTTTACAACAAATGTAATGTAGAGAATTGCCATTTCTTAGACAAAATGACATGTTAAAACAATTTAAACTAATTCAGTATCTTCATAAACACTATTATCAACAAAAAAAAGATACATTTGATTGAAACTTACACCAATACAAGACATATGTAAAAATGACAATATTCGAGCTTTGTTTACAAAACAAAGAATTATGGACTCTGTAACTTGCTTATAACTTGATATTTGACTTTTAAATTTTGATATAGCATTATAAACTTCTATATTTATCAGTATAAACATTGAAAATGGAAAACTAAAATTTGAAAATTTTAAGTCAAATCGAATCCAAGTCCCTTTAAGTTTTTTTTTCATACAAGGTATATTATAATTAAGAAAATATTACGAGATAGGCTAATATTTTTTTTTTCTAGACGCCATATAATTTCCTTAATACTTTATATTCATGGACTTCATTGTATGTGGATATATGGACCTATGTCAAGTGATATTGACCGAAGACACGGAAAGTGATATCGACCGAGCTTGCTAAGTATATGAATAAATGTAGTCACGAACAACTGATCATAAATAATTCTCATTTATTAACACAATTGGTGAAAAGCTATTTTAACTATTACCCTCAACTGTCATAAAATGTATTGGTTTTGAAAGCAAATTGTTGTCTTTGATATTAAAGGGACTTAAATTTGAATATACATATAGGTACGTTTTCATTTAAACCCGCTTTAACCCTCGCCAAATCATTTATGTATTAACCTTAATTTTGTTAATGCATTTACAATACAATTTTTGTGCTAATTTTCTTTTTAAAAAGTCGCACAATTTCCAACGAAGTGTGCGTTACTGACTGCTTATTGATATCGAACCGTCAGGTATTTAGATCACCTGATTTAGATTTAGAGTCACTACGACGTATTGCAAATGGTTTTCGTCCGCCGTCGTGTGGTAACAATCGAACATTTTTAATTTTTTCTGAAAAAATACACGACCAATTCTTTCCAAATTTGGGAGGGAAAAACAAGCATAAAGTATTAATGTAATATGTAATTTGTTAAAGCTAAATATACCGTGTTTAACGCTGTTTTTGCATTGCGGGAAACCCGACTCAAACTATGTCAGTGTGATGATCTACACAAGTAATAATATTTCTGCAGAATGTACAATCTAAATCAAACGCTTTTTAAATAAAGAAAATGATTTTCAGTAACTATGTTTATACTATCGATCCGGGGCCCGTTCAATTACATTTAACAATACTGAAAAATACATTTATGATTTACCTTTAATAAATTTGACACCTTTCACCCATCAAATATGAAGTAAAAAGGGGAAAATGAAAGCCAATAAATTCAATTAGTGAGTTTAAAATTTTTAAAAATATTTTGCACCATGGAAGTTGGGGGGAAATGAAATGCAACAAAAATGCACGTTTGCACTACATGCACATCGTACAGGTATATTTTTCCGCATTATACATTACACAATCTACTCAAACAAATAAAACGTAAATCAAACAAGAGATGTTTGTGAAACACTTATGCCCCCTCCCTTGGAAACATCTACATAGGAAAATAACAGAAACTGCAAATAATTGGAATTTTTCTAAGTAAAAGAGGCATAACTCTGTCTAAAATTCCTTAATTGTAACCAAAATATAACTTGACCTATAGACATTATTATGATAAATCTGTATACCAAATTTCATTTCAATACATGCAACCTCTGCGAAGAAAACGAACGGAAACTGTCGGTGGACCAATCGATGCTTAACAATTTTTTTCCTGGAGGTGACATCAGCATGGACGAAATCTCCACACTTATTCGTGATCTGAAACGTAGAAAAGCTCCAGGAAAAGATTTCATCCAAAACGAACACATCATTTATGGTGGCTCAGAACTGAAACTCTGTTTGCTTCATTTATTTAACTCTATTATTAAATCTGGCCAGATCCCAGATTCTTGGAAAAGGGACATTATTGTTCCCATACACAAAGGAGGTAATAAGCCAAAGAAATCCCCAGATAGCTATAGACCGATAGCTTTACTCCCTTGCCTTTTAAAACTGTTTGAAAAGATTTTACTTACCAGGATCAAAACCCATGTTCTATCCTCATCCGACTTTCCTAACGCCCAGTAACAGGGATACGCTGCATTCCTCGATACTCAAAAAGCATTTGATACTGTCTGGAGGCACGGTCTAATGTACAAGCTTCATCGTCTTGGAGTTTCTGGGCGGTTATGGACTTTAATTGACGACTGCCATACTGGTAAATCTTGCTCTGTCGTGGTGAACTACACTAACTCTGTTTGGTTCCCTGTCTCACAAGGAGTTCGCCAAGGAGGCATACTCTCAACTTTTCTCTATCTTGTGTTCATCAATGACCTTCTCCAAGAAATTCAAAGTCAATGTTCAAATACGGGAATCTACAACATCGCTAGCTCCAACCCCACGCTTGCAGACGATATATCTTGCATCGCCCTGACGCCTGTAGTCATCCAAAACATCCTTACCACCGCATATAAGTACTCCACAAATTGGAGATTCAAATTCAAAGCAGATAAATCAAGCGTTCTTAGATTCTCCTCTTCATCAATTCGAAACCAGTCGAATCTCTCATGGCTTCTCGGAAATGAATCTGTCGAATTATCGGAATCATACAATCACCTAGGAATCCTCCTGCAATCTAAACTGGTCCATACCGAAAAAATCGAAAACGGATGTAGAAAAGGGAGACAAGCGTACTTCGGTATCAAAATACGGGATCATCTTAATCCCGACACTTTATCCCGACTGTATAAAAAAGTTGTCCTTCCATCTATTCTCTACGGACGCGAACTCTGGTGCGACCTTCGGCAACGAGATCTCCAAGCACTCAGCACGCTCCAACATTTCATATGCAAAAACGCTATGGGCCTTCCAAAAACAACGAGATCGGACATTTGTGAATCCCTCTTCGGACTTCCTCCCATATCATCCGAAATTGATAAAAGAAAACTTCTTTTTTACGGTCGATTATGAGATCTAGACACTAAAACCCTTACCAAACAGTTATTTCTACATCGACTGTTCTCCTATCTACAATCCCCCGAACGCAAACAACTTGGCTTTATTCACGACATCATTGCTCTCATGCTGAAGTACAATCTCTTTCAATACCTCACAGTTTATCTTCAAGTTGGCTATTTTCCCCCGAAACTTCTATGGAAAAAATCCGTAAAAGAAGCAGTAACGAACTCTCATATTGACTCAAGACGCCATCGGATGTTTTCTGACCCAGATTTTTACCCTTTCAGTAAGATAAACGGAGGAAGACCACCTTCTGCTATATGGAAAATCCCATCCAATGTTTTCGAAATAGAACTTTGTAAATTTATTGTTAAACTATGGACACTTCCTGAAATTTCACCGGAAATTTGTCTTATGTGCAGCAACAATTTTACCAACGTCTTTGAGCACATCTCCACCGTTTGTCCAGGGACGTCTGCATTTCGAGAAGCTTGGTGGGATACAGTTATCGAAAACTTCGATATCTCTCTTAGTGCTGAACTCAGTGGTCTCTGTATACGTGACCTCTACCTCTTTTTGCTCGGGTCGAGACTTATCTCCAACATTACAGCTAACTTTGATTTACGCACCTTGCACATCCTCAACTTCCGCTTCTTGAGGGGCACCGCAGCATGGTACAACCGATACCTGTGTTCTATTCAAAACACGACGTAAATAGTCAAGAATAGTCAAGAGACTTTTCTACACTGTGCACATTGTTATAGTTGTAGTTTACATCAAGTCATACTAAAATGGACATCCCCATGTTTATAAGTTTCTGTTTTTGTTTTCTTTGTTATTTTTTTATTTTTTTTTTCTTTTCTTCGATGCCAAGTGGCAATAGGGTAATATAGTTTTTCTTTTCTTGTTTGTTTGTGTGTGTGTGTGTAATGATTTTTGTATATTGTTCTTTGTAAAATTTCATGCCACAATCTCCTAAGGGAGGAAATAAAGAAAGAATGAATGAATAAAAGGCAGATGCAAATAATACTGTGTTTAAAGCATGGTAAGAAATTTCTATGCGAGAACTGATACAACCTATCAAAACTATATTTCATATGAATTAATTAAAATTTAAAAAACAAATTGTACAGTTTAACATAATGGTCAGCAATGATATTCTCTGCAACAGAATTAGCAATCATTTTATATTTAGGCGAAAAGTTATGACTACCCTTGGCTAGATGTAGATTTTGGGCTCAACTTTTGTCGGGCGCAAAATTCCGCCTTTTATTGAGACAGACCTTAGTCCATATATTTTACTAAAGTCCGAATTTACACCAGGTTTAAGGTTACGCCGGGTGAACGTCTTTTAGTGAAACAGGGCCCTGATACTGAATAGACTCTACATTAAAAAGGTAAAGTGTTCTACCAAAATTCTAATTTTCATGTCCCCCAAGGCAGGGCAAAAACAGTCGTTTTGTGTATGTGTATGTTTATATTCAAAAATCGCCAACTTTACTTTAACTGGCACTGAATAAAAATTTACTGCATATTTAGAGAGACTATGAAGCTCTCTACTTAGATTGTAAATATCTTGTGGCCAAAATGGTCATTTAGTGATAATGCATATAATGTTAAAAAATATTTTCCTTTTTTTCTAAAACTGAATTTTAACTGTCTGATTATTTTGATAGACTATAAACACTTTACCAAAATTGTTACATATAATTTTATGATTCACTCCTTACTGCAAGGTGTGGCTGAAATGGTCATGTAGTGTTAATGTTTAAAAAATCTTTTATTTGCTTAAAGATACTAAATAAAATCTGACTTCATAACTAGAAATATTAGAAACCCCTTTAACTAAATTGTAAATTACATGGTCCCCAAGATAGGGGTTTTTAAAACATTGCTATAATGTTTAAAATGCTTCCTCTCTTTTACTGACAATAAATACTGAACGCTTATTTAGAAGACAATAACGCTGTCTTTAAAGACATCTAAGGCAGGAGTTCTGGCTTAGGAGGGGTAGGGAGTAAGCATAGGTTTAAAGATAGTGTTCGTGTCTTCTGCTGTTAATTGTCATTGACATGATTACATAATATTACGCGCAATTTAAGTGAGAAAATCAGTCAGTCTACCATTTTTTATCCAAAAGCCCTGTGGGAGGGATTTCTGTGTGGCCCCTGGGAATGGGCGAGTTTAGGTAAAACATTACTAGCCATCTTCAGTTTATTTATGAAAACATATACACCTCAAAGCTACTGGAAGCTTAACAGCGAACAAAAAATATTGAGAACTTTTTTACCTAACATAAGGGTCTTGCATCTTTTTCAAAATCCGCCAGAATTTTAGATTTCATAGTCCTCGTTGCAAACTTTCAAGTAGTGGGGGAGTTATTACATGTGGAATATTTTAGATTTTTTTCACAATGAAGTTACTTCAGGAAGAAACTTCATTAAATGCTAATATGAGGTTGCTCGAAAGGTTTGTGAATGGGCTATGGTACTTAGGCGACCGTTAAGGTCTGTGAGACTTTTGTAATTACTATGCAATACTATATTTTGGATATGCTTCCCTCCCACGTGTAATATTAACTCACTGGTTCAATGTCTTTCAGATATGTGCACAGCCCTAATTCCTGATGGTTACATTTGGAGTGTGTCACTTGAAATTTGCTATCATCTAAATACCATAAAGCTTATTGCTGTGGAAGCCAAGGCAAAATGTCAGGCAGAGCATCCAAACAGTCGTCTTTTGTTGATAGACTCAGATGTAATTTACAATTTTGCAGTTTCAATAATTGGTAAGAAATTGGTTGAAATGTGAAATTAAATGATACAATTATAATCGTAATTTCGTTATTTTCCTGATATTATTGTTTTCTGGTCTGAGCTTTGCCTAGATATGTGATCGTCAGAATGGTCCGAATAAAGAGAATAACTGTTTTGTAGATACCTTCAACACTGGACCGATATATCTACAAGGAACTAAGTCAGGCTCCAACTTTGTCGACGATGATGGACAGGTTATTACTTACTTTAACTGGGATTCAGGACAACCTGGCAATGGGAACTACCTTCGGACCGACACCGATACACGTTTACAAGAGACATCTTCTGGAACATACACTTACAAATTTATATGTCGATTGTATTGAACAGTCAAAATTGCAGTGTTGTCGCCAAGGCACAGATGCTTGTAAATACAAACGCGTCCTACCCAGTCGTCTCGCGTTAAACCATCGAGAGGGTTTTTTTTTAATTAGAAATATTTTAGAGTCTGATAAACATTAATTGTCTGCAGACTTTTCCGTTTTTTCCCGTTTACGACAAAGAGCACACGGCAGGTGGGACAGGTCAGCAGAGAGTGCCCACTCCTCCTAGGCACCTCTATCTTTTTAGATGTCCGTGTTGCTCTGTTTTGAATTTGTATTTCGTTTTATGGATTTTGGAGATGGTTGACAGTTTGTTATTGTCATTTTTCCATTTAAAATATAAATTTGGTTGGCTAAACCAAATGGTTCTTTGTTTTTAATAAGAAATACAGTGTTGTCGCCAAACATAGAAAACCCACCCATCTCGTTCGTCTCGCGTTGAACCCTTGGAATTTTTTTTATTAAGAATTATTTTAGACTCGTTTATCAATTAGATGCTATAATTATATAATTTAAGACCCATTTCACGTTTAGAAGACTCTTAAAATACATCTAAATCAGTGAATTTAACACATTTAAAAAATTGATTACTTTTACTTCTAAAGAAGTAAATAATGTATTTGTCTTATTTATCATAAAATGTTAAGCTATATGCTTACTTATCATACCAGCAAGTTTTTGCGGCAAAATGAAATTCAGAATAATACAGCTCATACTGCTTTAAAAAGGCGATTGTGCCCTGAAAACAGCTGACATATAATTCCCACACTTCTGTTTGACTGTCTGTTTTTGCAAAAATAAGGTACGAAAATATTTAATGTTTCTTTTTGTTTTAAAACAATTCGCTACTGTAATTATTGTTTGCATTATCCGAAATTAGAAGATTTTTAGTGGTTTTGATCATTAAAAGTCACCCTGCGTGCATTGTCCACTGCGGTTCTTGGACACCCAATTTTGTAATTTTGTATTTCCTAAAACAACTAGACGTTGCCCCATGCGTGCACGGGTTGGCATAATGATTGCATAGGCCATCGGACATTGACGAAATAGATACATGTACATCGTCGTACCGTATATTGTTGACATTTACATAACCAAGCTTTAAACCTACAATAATGCCATTAATTTGACTACTGTGTCTCGGTACAGGTCTTCACCACAGTTAAAATGCCTCCCATATACCCGCAATGTAGCAGAGAATTGCAGAATTGCTCCAAAAAGATTTAGGAGAAAATTAATAAAGTTGCGATGCAAATAACAGTCAAAATGTTCTTAACAATTCACTTTGAGGCTTTAAATACCTTTCATCGAAAAGTTTAATTCTATTATAGCAGAATTCAACATTTTTTCAACGACATTTTTTACTCGCCTCAAATTTACACACCATGTTGACATTCGAAACACTCGGGATTTTTTTTTTTTTTATAGTAAATGCACTGTGTCAGACTTATCTCCCGTATTTTTATTGATGAACAGAATATAAATTTCCAATGAAAATTTACACGCATTTGTATTAGTATATTGAGTTTATTCATGCAAATGTGATACTATTGCTAGCGCTCTCGAGCGCTAGCAAATACGTTAGTCTATGTCACTGGAATACGCATGCTCGACTCCATAGTAGGGGATTCTGGGAATACTGCACTACTGAAGATAAACGGTACCATTTGAATTTCGTTTTATCAGTTTCACATGAAGTTTTGAAATGAAATGTCAAAAAGTAACAGTGGGTCTTATTATAAATAATGCAAAGTTATTTTCAATATTATGATAAATAGCTAGCTTTATCTTAACTTTCTTCAAGCTCGGAAAACAACCTCGGATATTATTTCCGAGCTTGCCGGAAAGGCCCGAGAAGATACGATTGCTACAAAACAGTACTAATGTTTCTTGAAAATTTTCACCTCGAAATTGAAATTACAGTAGTTATAAAGGCACAGTCAATGAGTTATGCCATGCCTCTAGATTCACAGCTCTAAATTGAGACCACACTCCAGCACAATTCCAGTACACCACTGTGCCTTCTTATTTTTAATTAATCGATTCAGTAATATAAACCAATGTTTTAGAAATCTGCTTCTGTGTTTTATGATGGCTACAGCGCTAGCTCACCAATCTTTTTAAAAGATAAGCTTGTGCAAACATAAACTAAAGAGCCTTCCGTGATTTAGCGTGAATGTAATGCGCATGCGCAAGATTGTAAAATCCAAACAAATCAGATGATTTCCGGATTTTTAAAAGGAATTTTCGGTGATTATTAATTAGCGAAGCTTGATTGAGAAAAAAATAAATTGGTAATCTTCAAGTACCAATGATGTTTAAAATGTATAAAATAAAAGACAGTACTCTTCCGATTTATCGGTTTTAAAGCCCACAATATCGAGTCTATTATTTTAATATAGTAGTATAGATTATGAATATAGCCACATATATTGAAAAGACATTACTTTGACTGTAACTCACTGTACCTTTTACTGACTTCCACTGGACCTCAATGTGTCATGATGTACATTTCTTTAGACCAGCACTGTTCACCACTGATCTTTACTGTACCTTACTGTATATGGAACTGACTAGCACTGACCCACTGTACATGACACTGAACAGCACTATACCATTTACTAATATTGAAAGAAAAAAAAATTCTTAATATTTTCAAACTATAAATTCAAACTATAGTTGATATCGAAATAAAATACAAAGTGGGTAAAATTCTACTCTTTTTTTATCTCCTGTAATTTAGCCAAGTCAATTAGGTATTCGCTGGTAGAAATTTGTGAAAACAATGCACTGTAATGCACAATATTATTTCTTACTGTCCTCACTACCCCGAATTAAACCAAACAATTAAACAGCCCGACCCGATTACGAACCCGTAATAAAACAGAAAAAAACCTGCCGATTAAATTTACAACACAATACTTGACACAAGTTTACAGAACCTATTTTTTTGTTTTGTTAGAAATGAGAAAAGTAATGATACAAGTAACGCATGATATTATTACTGACCATATACTGGCCTCATTTATTCAGTACACACTGAACTCGAAAACGAACCCGAACATAAAATCAAAGTACTGAAGTCCTGCCGGGAGTTATTGATTATTATTGATTATTGACTCCCAAAACTTAGATTTAAAAATTAGTTTTCGCAAAAATATGTCAACTAGACGCAACCAAATTGTAAACTTAAACTGTTGTTTGACATTTGAAGCTGTTCAGTAAGTTTCATAGTAAAAAAGTGTGGAAAACTGAAGTGGAACAGACAGACAGTCGGACAGACGGATTGACGGACGTAGAAGAAAGCTATAGTCCCCTCCAGTGAAACCGGTAGGGGTATAATAAATGTGAAAACATTTCTGCAGCGAATCGCACAACAGCTGGCAGAAAAGGCTATTAGATTATTTGGATGGAACGGAATCGGTTAAGAGGCGGGCTACGGAAAATTGAAAAGAAAAAACATTTTTTTTAATAAATATGTTTTCTGGGGCGAGCGCAGCATGTGATCAAATAATGAATTATGATAAATCAATTAAAATAAAAGTATCAACGTAACGTAAATGAATTTGAATGCAAAATGAAATATAGATGTGTCTATTTTTTCTAGTAAATTTTCATTACTCATAATTTATAAGATTGTTTATTTATTTAAATAGAATTTATCTCGGATACAATGTTGTTAAATAATAAAGATTTTAACAAAATGTTTATTGCAGTTTTTTTCCTTATTTCTTGCAGCAGACATTTTTCTTAAACTTACATATAAAAATTTGACTTATCATAGAGTCCCCCCCCCCCCCCGTTTAAAAAAAATATAATTTACGTATAAACAAAAATTTGCTGATCATATAAGAATAACGGTTTAGTTTAAACAATATTTATTCAGTGAATTTCATCATACATATTATAATAACAGTATACAGAAGATTGAGAAACAAGCCAAAAGGCTTATGTTAATCTCGCTCTCGTCATTTTACAAATGAGAGGTGGGTAAAATTTTCAATTACTATAACATTGCACATAAACATTGATTAGGAGAAATGTAGGAGAAAGAAAAAAGAAAATGAATGGGGAGAAAAGAATAGCTGGAATTGAGTATTGGGACAATTGTATAAAACCAATAGATAATGTCTATACTAATAGACTAAGGTTACTTAAACATGTATTAATATTGAACCATAATGTTGCTTAGTAGCTTTAAATAAGCGTTATATATCTGTGAACATACAGGTACATACAAATATGGTATTTAATGTACTACAGTAGTAATAGTACAATAACAGGTGGACTCAGAACCTATTACAGGTACATACAAATATGGTATTAAATGTAATACAGTAGTTATAGTAAAACAACAGGTGAACTCAGAACCTTTTACTTTCAACAAGAAGTTTCTGGACAAGGTAAAAAATATTGTTGTTTTCACAATTGTATCAAACCAATAGATAATGTCTATACTAATAGACTAAGGTTACTTAAACATGTATTAATATTGAACCATAATGTTGCTTAGTACAATGTAGCTCTAAATAAGCGTTATATATCTGTGAACATACAGGTACAAACAACTATGGTATTTAATGTACTACAGTAGTTATAGTAAAACAACAGGTGAACTCAGAACCTTTTACAGGTACATACAAATATGGTATTAAATGTAATACAGTTGTTATAGTACAACAACAGGTGAACTCAGAACCTAATACAGGTACATACAAATATGGTATTTAATGTAATACAAATATGGTATTATATGTAATATAGTAGTTAAGGTAAAACAAGAGGTGAACTCAGAACCTTTTACTTTCAACAAGAAATTTCTGGACAAGGTAAAAAATATTGTTATTTTCAATTTCAGATAAATTAGCGTTACCATATAACAATAATTCTACATTAAGAATATATGAAAGTGTCAGGATTGTGTTGATCCTAACTCTGGAATATGTATTACAGTGTAGTAAAAAATGGTCAGTACTTTCAACTTCGCCGCAAGTACAAAGAGGCGAGTTGATTAACTTTCTTTGAAACAAATGAAAACTAGTGGGTATTGTTTTTTTATACAAAAAAAACACATGTCTCCCCTTCTCCCCAAGGATTGTAATATGGGGCAAATTTAAAAAGTGAAAAAGAATGAAGTCAGCTATATGTTAGATATCATCCATAAATGATACAGTTTAGAAAATGAATTAACTTGAGACACAAGATTGGTCAAGGTCAAAAATTATGGAGGCGTGCACTCCTTCTCAATACCATCTACCTATGTTCCAAGTTTGAAGCCTTAATGTCAAAAGGTATCCAAGTTACCACCCAGACAAAATTGATTATTTTTTTCTTAATTTGACCTTAAGTAAAACAAGGTCAAGGTCAAATAATAATCAATAGTACACCTCAGTGTATTATAATTGTTCTTTGTGTAAAGTTTGAAGTCCTTCTGTCAAAGAATATTTAGGAGGTGAACAATGAAGTTTTTTCTAATTTGACCTTGAAATAAAATTTTTAGGTCAAGGTCAAAAATTTTGGTATGGTTGAACTGGACTATATACCATCTATGTATGATACAAGTTAAAAGATTGTATGATTAAGGAGTCTTGTGTTATGGTCCGGACTATATTTTTTATAAAACGCTTGACCTTGAAGAAGATAATAGGTCAAGGTCAACAATTTTGATGGCGTGCACTTCTTCTCAATACCATCTACCTATGCTCTAAGTTTGAAGTCTAAATGTCAAAAGGTATCTAAGTTACCACCCAGACAAAACTTAATTATTTTTTCTCAAGTTGACCTTGAGTAAAACAAGGTCAAGGTCAAATATTTATCAAAAGTACACCTCAGTGTATTATAATTGTTCTTTGTGTAAAGTTTGAAGTCCTTCTGTCAAAGAATATTTAGGAGGTGAACAATGAAGTTTTTTCTAATTTGACCTTGAAATAAATTTTTTAGGTCAAGGTCAAAAATTTTGGTATGGTTGAACTGGACTATATACCATCTATGTATGATACAAGTTAAAAGATTGTATGATTAAGGAGTCTTGTGTTATGGTCCGGACTATATTTTTTATAAAACGCTTGACCTTGAAGAAGATAATAGGTCAAGGTCAACAATTTTGATGGCGTGCACTTCTTCTCAATACCGTCTACCTATGTTCCAAGTTTGAAGTCTTAATGTCAAAAGGTATCTAAGTTACCACCCAGACAAAACTTAATTATTTTTTCTCAAGTTGACCTTGAGTTAAACAAGGTCAAGGTCAAATATTTATCAAAAGTACACCTCAATGTATTATAATTGTTCTTTGTGTAAAGTTTGAAGTCCTTCTGTCGAAGAATATTTAGGAGGTGAACAATGAAGTTTTTTCTGATTTGACCTTGAAATAAAATTTTAAGGTCAAGGTCAAAAATTTTGGTAAGGTTTACCTGGACTATATACCATCTATCTATGATACAAGTTAAAAGTTTGTAAGTTTAAGGAATCTTGTGTTATATTCCAAACTCTATTTTTTATAAAACGTTTGACCTTGAAAAAGAAAATAGGTCAAGGTCAAACATTTTGGTGGCGTGCACTCCATCTCAATACCATCTACCTATGTTCCAAGTTTGAAGTCTTAATGTCAAAGGGTATTTAAGTTACGGCTTGGACAAATTTGGATGAAGAAGAATAAGAAGAACTAGAGCAAACCTCGTTGCAAAGCAACGAGTGGGTCTCCCGTTAATGTCGGAAGTAAAGCTGGAAGTTCCTGTAAGAAGCAGAGCTCTTAAACCAATAACTAAACCGAGTAACTAAAATAAAAAGATGAAAAAATCTAATAATTCCTGGTACGACTTAACAAAATCCGAATGATTTTAAGTACGACTTAACAAAAACCTTCTTGATTTTAAGAACAACTTAACAAAAAAAAATCCGAATGTGTTTAAGTACGACCTAACAATTGTTTTTGGTACGAGTTAATTTTACTATTAACATTACGCTATTTTTTAAACCAAGGACGCGGAAACAAAATTTCCGGAAAAATCAATTTTTAAACCCCGATATCTCTGAAATGCATCATCCGATTTTAAAACGGTTTTCAGTGTTAGATTCAACTTGATTAGGTTAACAAAACACATATTCATTTTTGATTTGATCAGAAAATTCATTTTTTCGAAAAATTTGATTTACTTCCAATTTCGACCGGAAGTGACGGATTTTGTTTTCCAGCCTTATTACAAAGGCAAAACGATCAATATATAAGCACGAAAAATTTCAATTTTCTATCTTGAAGCATTTTTGAAAAAAGCCGCGGACAAAATGACTTTTTGAAAATTTTAAAAATGACGTAACGTAAAAACAGAAGTGACGTTACTAAAGAAACTTTAACATCTTTGAGGCATTATAATTGCACATAATCTCTGAAAGTTTCATAAAAATCGGTTAAAAACTTTTTGAGTTATGAAGCCGAAAAGAAGTCAGAAAAAAAAAAGAAAAAGTATAATAACTAGAGCAAAGCTCGTTGCAAAGCAACGAGTGGGTCTTCCGTTAATGTCAGAAGTAAAGCTGGAAGTTCCTGTCAGAAGCAGAGCTCTAAAACCAACAACAAGAGTAACGAAAATAAAAAGATGAAAAAATCGAATTATTCCTGGTACGACTTAACAAAATACGAATGATTTTAAGTACGACTTAACAAAAACATTTCCGATTTCAAGAACGACTTAACAAAAAAAATCCGAATGTGTTCAAGTACGACTTAACAATTATTTTTGGTACGAGTTAATTTTACTTTGAATATTACGCTATTTTTTAAACCAAGGACACGGAATCAAAATTTCCGGAAAAATCAATTTTTAAACCCCGATATCTCTGTTATGCATCGTCCGATTTTGAAACGGCTTTCAGTGTTAGATTCAGCTTAATAATTTTTTTTGATTTGATCAGAAAATACATTTTTTCGAAAAAATTGTTTCACTTCCGGTTTCGACCGGAAGTGACAAAATAAATTTTTCTGTACATTTGCCATAAGTCAATCCGCAGATTTACAATCACAGAAAATTTCAAGTCTTTATAAACAACCGTTTATGAGAAAAGTGCTGGACAAAATCACTTTTTGAAAAATTTTAAAATGACGTAACTAGAAACCGGAAGTGACTTAATGACTAAAAGTTTGAATGCTTCAAGGGACAAGAAATTAAAATCATCCCTGAAAATTTCTTGCAAATTGGTTGAATAGTTTTTGAGACATAAAGCAAAAAAGAAATCAGAAGGAAAAACAAGAAGAATAATAATAATAACTAGAGCAAAGCTCGTTGCAAAGCAACGAGTGAGTCTTCCGTTAATGTCGGAAGTAAAGCTGGAAGTTCCTGTAAGAAGCAGAGCTCCTAAACTAATAACAAAAGTAAATATAATACAAAGATAAAAAAATCGAATTATTCTTGGTACGACTTAACAAACACCTTTCCGATTTCAAGAAAGACTTAACAAAAAAAATCCGAATGTGTTACAGTACGACTTAACAATTATATTTGGTACGAGTTAATTTCACTTTGAACATTACGCTATTTTTTAAACCAAGGACACGGAATCAAAATTTCCGGAAAAATCAATTTTTAAACCCCGATATCTCTGTAATGCATCGTCTGATTTTCAAACGGATTTCAGTTTCGTGTTCAGCATGACTAACTCTACAAACAGCATAAACATTTGAAATTAAAACGAAAAATTCGAAAAATTCGAAAATTTTAAAACACTTCCGGTTTGGACCGGAAGTGTCGGAAACTTAATTCCAGCCTTACGTCTAAATAAAAACGATCAATGTTTCAACATAGAAAATTTCAAGTCTCTATCTTCAAGCGTTTTTGAAAAACGCCCTGGACAAAATCAATTTTTAAAATTTAAAAATTGACGTAACGTAAAAACAAAAATGACGTTGTAGTTAAAAATTTTACATCTTTGAGGGACGATGATGATACATAATCCCTGAAAGTTTCATGTAAATCCGTTGAAAACTTTTGGAGATATTAAGCTTTAAAAAAGTCAGAAAAATAAAGAAAAAGAATAATAATAATAACTAGAGCAAAGCTCGTTGCAAAGCAACGAGTGGGTCTTCCGTTAATATCGGAAGTAAAGCTGGAAGTTCCTGTATGAAGCAGAGCCCTTAAACCAATAACAAGAGTAACTAAAATAAAAAGATGAAAAAAATCGAATTATTCCTGGTACGACTTAACAAAATACGAATGATTTTACGTACGACTTAACAAAAACCTTTCTGATTCCAAGAACGACTTAACAAAAAAATCCGAATGTGTTCAAGTACGACTTAGCGATTATTTTTGGTACGAGTTAATTTTACTTTGAACATTACGCTATTTTTTAAACCAAGGACGCGGAATCAAAATTTCCGGAAAAATCAATTTTTAACCCCCGATATCTCTGTAATGCATCGTCCGATTTTCAAACGGATTTCAGATTCGTGTTCAGCATAACAAACTCTACAAACCTCGTAAACATTTTAAATTAAAACGAAAAATTCGAAAATTCGAAAATTTTAAAACACTTCCGGTTTAGACCGGAAGTGACGGAAACTAATTTCCAGTCTTATGTCCAAATAAAAACGATCATTGCTTCAACACAGAAAATTCCAAGTCTTTATCTTGAACCGTTTTTGAAAAACGCCCTGGACAAAATTACTTTTTTAAAATTTAAAAATTGACGTAACGTAAAAACGGAAGTGACGTTGTAGTTGAAAATTTTAAAACTTTAAGGCACAATAATGCTTCATAATCCCTGAAAGTTTCGTGTAAATCTGTTGAAAACTTTTTGAGATATTAAGCTTTGAAAAAGTCAGAAAAATAAAGAAAAAGAAAAATAATAATAATGAAAAAGAAACAATAGAATAACAAGAGGGTCTTCCGTTGAAAACGGAAGACCCTAATAATAATAAAAAGAAACAATAGAATAACAAGAGGGTCTTCCGTTGGAAACGGAAGACCCTAATAAAAAGAAACCGAAGAATAACAAGAGGGTCTTCCGTTGAAAACGGAAGACCCTAATAAGAATAAGAAAGTCGACAAAAACAATATGTCTCCCCTTTGAAAGGGGAGACATAATTAAGACCACTACATTCTAGTCTTAGTTTGGAGTGAAGAGTTTGGCCTTTTCTGGTACCTAAATAAAAATAATTTGGGATTTTAATCCTACTGGTATGTAAGTATGTCTTAAAGCAATGTAATGAAGGGTTTTGATTGCACATTTTGGGGTAAAGCATTCCATTGTCTTATTGTAGCTGTGAAGAATGAATTAAAATAAAGCTTAGTTCTTGTATTGATTTCTCGCAGTGGGTGCATTGTTCTTGTGTTGTAGTTATGTCCTTGATTTTTTGTGATTGGATGATAGAAGATAAGTAATTAGGAGCCATATTGTGAAATATTTTGTGAAGTTGAATAAGACGATGATTTTCCCTACGTTTCGATAATGGTTCCCATCCCGTTTCTTTATATAACAGATGTCTGGATGCCAGTCTATTCCCACCCGTAACTATTCTGGCTGCTTCCAATTGTATACTTTCAATCTTATTGACCAAGTATTCTGGTATGTTGTCCCATATAATGTCTGCATATTCTAAGACTGGTCTTACAAAAGAAAAATACAGTTTTTGCAAAGATTTCCTATCAAGAATATACTTGAGTCTTCGCATCATACCAAGGCGCGAATATGCTTTTTTAATTGTTTCATCTAGACATGTAAATTCCAAGACAAATTACTACTAAGAATAACTCGTAAGTGTTTATGGGTTTCTACTTCTTTCAGGTGAACATCATTAAATATTAGGGAGGGATGGAAGGGTTTCTTGACTTTATTAGATATGGTTAGACATTCCGTTTTGGTTGGGTTAAAAGACACAAGCCACTGTTTTGACCATTTATGTATTTTTTAAAGGTCTGTATTTAATAAGCATGCTGAAGTATCAGCATTATCAACAACAATATAAAGAGATGTATCGTCAGCAAATAATTTGACCATACATTTAATATTGGTGACCAAGTCATTTATATATATAAGGAAAAGTAAAGGACCAAGTATGCTACCTTGGGGTACCCCAGCCTTAATATGGCCAATGTTTGATTTGCTACCATTGATTACGACATACTGTTTTCTATCATGTAAGTAATTTCTAAACCATTCGACTAATTCTCCTCGAACGCCAAATTTTTCAAGCTTGTACAGTAGACCAATGTGCCATACTTTGTCAAAAGCCTTGCTTATATCGAAAAACACAACTCTAACTTCTTTACCCTGATCGACTGCTTTGTAAAAATCACTAGTTATACTTAATAACTGATTGACCGTAGAATCATTTGGTCTAAAGCCAGATTGGTGCGGTGTAAGAATATCGTTGGTGAGAATGAAGTTGTATAAATGTTTGAAAATACACTTTTCCATACATTTACCAAGAACGTACACTAAATAATGATATCGGCCTATAATTGCTAACGATATTGCTGGCGCCTTTTTTTGAATACAGGGATTACGTTTGCAATTTTCCATTGGGCTGGAACTGTAGACTTACGAAGCGATAAATTGAAAAACTTGCTTAGTGGTTCGGCAATAGCTGGCGAAGCTTGTTTTAGTAATGTTGGGTTGATGCAATCCGGCCCAGTAGCCTTGCTCGTGTCTAGTGTTTTTAAGACATCTTTAACGTCTTGTATTGAGATCACTATATTCGAAATGGTATATGTATCACTAAAACTATCGTAGTTTGGTAAATCAGTATTTACGTCGTTAACTACTGATTGTGAACAGAAGTAATTGTTAAACAAATCTGCTTTAATTTTATTGTCACTTATTGGCATGCTGTGTTCCTCGCTTTTAATAGGAGGATAAGTACTTGAGTTTTTAGAACCGATGATTTTTCTTAATATCATCCAAAATTGTTTAGAGCTTAAGTTACCTGTTTTTAATATGTTCGAAATCTTATCGTAATATGTTTGTTTTGCATTCCTTATTTTATTTACACAGACATTTCTTATTTTTCTATATTTTGCCCAGTCATAGGGAGAATTTGTTGTTTTAGCTATATAATGAAAACGTTTTCTAGCTCTAAGAGATTTCCTAATATTATTATGCATCCATGGCGGATAATTGGGGCGTAAGGTAATAATTTTATTTGGAATTGTTTTTGTGGCTGAGTTAATAATGCAGTTTGTAATACCATCACAAGTTTGGTCAATATCAGTACTGTGCAGACTATCCCAGTCTTGATTATTTATAAGGAATTAATAATCTTGGAAATCGGTATTTGAAAAGGACCAAATTTTTCTCTTAAATGTTCTTGTATGAGATTTCGGTAGTTTTAGTACACAAAAGATTGGACAATGGTATCTTATATTGCTCGGAAGAATATTATCTCCAACACCTGAGAATTCAATGACGTCTTTATTATTAACAATCAATAGGTCCAGTAGGTTTGCGGAATTTTCAGTGAAATGCGTGCATTCAGATATAAGTTGAGACATACCCTGATCCCATATGATATCAACTAATTTTGAATCGCGTGTATTGTTTAAATTGCAGTTAAAGTCCCCAGTGATGATTATATTATTGATATTCGTGTCTTTGGCTTTTTCCATCGAGTAAGCTATATAGTCCCATTTACTCGACTCTGAGTTGGGTGGTCCACAGGGGCTTGGTTGTTGGATACTGCAGTTCTTAATTATTTGTTCCCGAAGAAAAAATTGATTAAGATTGGTAATCTTAGATGGATTTCTGTGTATTACATTAAATAAATACACTGAAAACCCCCGTTTCAGTCATGTTAAAAAAGTGTATTTAATGTACATTAAAAAAAGTAAAGGGACGACACTCGCCATCTTGGATTTATAGGGGGTCCTCGTTTCAAGCTATGTTTTAAACAAGTTCTTCCGTTTCTTCAACGATTTCTGACGAGATCTAGGTTGTAAAATGTTAAATTGACTTATTCATATCGTCTGACTACATATGTACGCTGCATAATAAACACATCGTTCCGAAATGTACTGGATACTCGCCAAACTTATCGAAAGCAATAAAATACGCTACTCATTGCTATGTAAGTCAGTTAACGTTTCACTCACGAAAGAACTTAAAATCACTAGGTGCGTGAAGATGTTATAATGACATATAATTTTAAGATTTCAACCAAACTCAATACTGGTACATCTGTAGGTGTAACATCATTAAAAATACTTTACTTACATTACTTCTTAGTAATATTATTTATCTGATTCCGATCCGTTCCGCAAAGTACCAATGCAATAGCCACAACAAAAAGAACCCATAACACGGCATATGGATCTGTAATAGTAATACACTATTTGATAATAATCATAAATTAATGGTTCAATATTTTGAATTACATTGTAGCATTAAACGTTAATGGTTTCACTGTTCTTTCAATCATAATAATTTTTGTTGATGTTCCTAATTGTTACACTGAGGTTACTAATTATTGAAAATGTTAATTTGAACAAAATCATTGCACAGTCTTTTATTTAGATATATTTATTATGTCATTACCACAACATGATGTTATTTCCAAAACACAGTGGCATCACCCCAACTATTATGAATTGGATCAGAACCAGCCTTTGATAATTAGTATACCATATAAATTAAAAGGAATTATAAACCTTAAATCTATGTGATTGTGTTAAAAGCAAATTTGGTATTGCAAGCCGTTCCGCAACGGAAAAATATTTTTTTATAGAATTAAAGCAAAGTGAGACAACTCTTCAAGAAAAGGAGAAGGTCATTAATTAGGACACCATTCACTCTTACATATTGATAATTAAACATGACACTTATGTCCAAGTATGTGGAGTATTAATCCAATAAACATTTGTTATGAAACCAGATTTATTGAATCTGGGGCTATTATGGATCGGATACCTTTGGTCGCACGGGGTGACTGAATAAACACAGACTGGTCGAATAAAGAACCAGATTGCAAAGTGAAACATATTAGGAGAAACTTTAACACATAAGGAGTCACAAAGAATTGATTTTTGCCACGTTAAATTTTCGATTTCCGTTCGCCAGTTTTGAAAAAAAAATCAGCTCGAGCACTCAGGAAGGAAGATTTCAAGAGGAAAGTTTTAAGGCATTTCCTACGGACGATTTTGGTCTTCTTCTTTTTTTGCTGAACTAAGACAAGATTTTATACTTACATAATTTCAATTAGACTTATTTTTTTCAATCTTGAAAAATAAAAACGCGCGATTTCGTGTTTTCAAATTTCGATTTTTTTCCTGGAGGTGACCTCCGCCCCCCCCCCCCCTCCCAACGGGAGGGGCTGCCCCCTCCCGTACCTACACCCAATCGGCGCTTCGCTTCACAATAGCCTACACATGAATAAAAGGGAATATACGCCACTGGTAAACACTGCTAATTTCTTGTGTAACTCATAAAACGTCCTCTACTTTCTAGACCATTTCTATTGGTCGAATATTAATTTCCACACCAGTATATATCCGAATATGACTGGTTGGCCAGGCAAGGTTTACCCGCAATAATCATGGGCAACTGAAGAATTATATATATTAATCTTAAGTAACACAAGTCAGTTTTAAACATGCCGTTTGATATACCGACATTGTATTATATTTAATCTTGACCTTGCATATTTAGAATTGAAATGATAGCTTACTTTTATTCAGTTGATGGCATATTTGTATTTGATTTTTCGATTTAATTCAGATAATTTACTACAGGAACTGAGATCGTCTCTTTTAATACTTGCCTCCGAGAGTCTTTTAAACACCATCACCAGCCCAGTAAAGTGAAGCGGTACAGTTTGTTTACATGCAAAAGAAGTGACTCTCGATGTCGATGTAAATTTAACATTCTTGTTTTTCCGAGGTTGACAGCGTGTTCCGGAGAACGTCTGAGGAAAGTAAAGAGACGATATCAGTAGTAAGTTGCATAAAGTTAAGAATTTAATGGCACTAATATGGATATTAAACATCCTTTAAGATTGTATCTTTTTCATTTCTTAATTTTTCTTAAGATACTCTTTCCCACACGAACTTAAAACATTTTCTTAATATAAAAAACTAAATGCATTTTGCTATTTTGTAATGTAATGTTCTTCATCCAATCCAGTTTCAATGATATACTGAATTCTATGATGCTTATTATATTCAAAACACCATCTTTAAATTCCTTAGAACACACACCCTTTCTCAATCAAATGTGATTACTTGCCAATACAAATGAGTAACATGAAAATATAAATTTGGCATAACGCAGTGGAAATCTTTGAATTGCGGTGATCGAAAGAGAAAATAATGGAAGATAGGTCACGTCCACCTTTAATATAAAAAAGTTTTAGAATAAATATTCGAAAAGCATTATTTAATTGGGGGGATGGGTGCTAAAATGCCATAAATCAAATTCACGTAACGCCACGTATGAGGTGTAACTGATCGATTGTATTACTTTATATTGATTAATGAGATCTGCCCCTTTAGACCCAATGGTCATCCGTGATAAAAGTTGCTCAATTTTGACAGCTTGATTGAGAGGTCCACGGTAACTACAACCACTGCTGACATACGAAGTAAATGTAGAATATTTAACTAGATCCAAACCGGCTGTTCAGTGCTGTTTGCATTTATACTTTTATTTTTTTCAACTTCAATTATGACTGATTTTCTGAAGGGGAAAACCGAAGTTTATTTGTGCTTACTTATTATCTAGTTGATTAAATTTTCATTTTTAGATAATCGGTGAAATAATGAATTTGAAAGACTAGTATTTCAATACTCTAGTTCGATAATTTAATTTTAACAAAGCAGATAGTTCAATGATAAAACATTTATCTACTAGTGTCTACATTGCCTCTCGTTTGAGTCAAATGCTTACATGTAGCTTACAAAATGTGTTTTCTAGTCTCGCCGTTAAATGTAGAATATTTTCCAAACTTTTCTTTTTCAGAACTACGTATGATGGTGAATGGGTCTTTAATTGGGATTAAAAAAAAGAATCCTCTAAACACTGAGATTTCGCCGCTTTTTAAACACCGAAATTTACCCTTTCAAATGAAAATATGGTAATATATTAGCTTAAAAATGCAAGTATGATCTGTATGAGAAAATTTCCAAAATATTTCAGTCAAGGATATTTTCATTATGATTATTATATCTACTTGATCTCGTTAAAAGTAACGAGTAGGTCTTCCGTCCGATTTGTTTGAAATATCGATACTGTCTGCCAAATGTGAGATCCTGTTGAAACTAGGTTTTTTTGTCTCGGGACCGGAAACGGACGAACGGAAGTGATTAATGAAAATGAGAGCCGGTATTTCCTGTACATTTTCCTAGTGTAAATCACTATTTATCAGTCTAGATGAAACACCCAAAAAGTCTGTTAAACTTATTGAAAACATGAATTGTTCGACCCTTCCAGTGAGTAATGGCAGTAACAGTTGACAAAATAGAACCCGTTAACAGATCTTCAATCAATTGTCTATTATTCATAAAAGTCTGAATCACTTACAGTGACTAAAATCTCATAGGTTTCAAATTTAAAAAGAGCAAAGTTACCCAAGATATTTGATATATATATATCACCGAAAAAGAATATGTTTGCTTATTTTACATTGTATAGTTAACATTTATAAGATTTTATACTGATATATTCATTCCATGAAAAATAAGTAAAAGAAAGGAAAAAGATAAATTTTGAAGTGCTTCCGGTGACGACCGGAAGCAACGTCAAATCAAACAAAATAATGTGAATACAGGTACATGTACATACTTCGGAATATTATCCCAGAAAGTTTGGTTGTTCTAGTTGTCACCGTTTTTTAGATCTCGTGGAGTCAGTGTTTATTGTCTCTTGACAGGAAACGGACAAACTACAAACATGCGCAGTGATAATAAAAGTTAGTTTTACTTGAAAATTAGACAACTGTAGTTAAGTTTAGTTTAACTTTCAAAGAATTTGATTTGTTTGAACCCTTCCGGTGAGGACCGGAAGTGACGGTTGACAAAATGAAAGCAGTTAAACGCATTTTCAATTAAATGTCTATCATCAATGTAAGTTTCGTAAATTGATCACTTGCACTTTCTGAGATCCCTTGGGTAAAACATTTGTTTGAAAAAGGCTATCCGAAATATTTGAGGTATTTTACCGGAAGTAGATTTTTTGTTTATTTGATATCGGATAAATGACATATGTAAGGATAAATACCTATATTACAATTGTATTTGATATAAATTTAATGCAAAAAAAAAATGAAGTGCCTCTGGTGACGACCGGAAATTATGACGAACCAAACAAAATAGTTTAAAGACATCTTCAACCATAGATCTATAATCCTACAAAATCTAATTGCTCACGTCTTAATCATTTTTTAGATCTCGATGTCACAAGCTTTTTGTTGCGGGACAGGAAACGGACAACAGGAAATGAATTTTGGAAAAAATGAAATTAAACCAAAACGAACTGCAATTTTCATGCTGAAATTTTGTTAAACGAAAATGTTATTTACTACTAAAATGACTAAAAATATCGTGTTTTTTAAAATTTTTGTTAGCCCTATTTTTGTGGAAAAAGCCATTAAGGAGCTTTAATTGTAGTATAATTGAATTACTATCGTTCTGTACAAAAATTGACCTGCATTATATTCCTTAGAAGAGAATTCTTTCTTCGGAAAAAAATAATGATATTTTCAAATCTTTTCTATCATAAAAGTTTGAATAACATGCAGACTTATACTAGCAAGTTTTTGCAGCAAAACAAAATTCTAAAAAATACAGCTCATATTGCTTTAAAACAACATAATAGTGCACAACTTCAAACTATAGTCTACATATCGCGAACACTTTGTAGTCATATCTCTGATGGTTTCCGAGATCAGCTTTGTACGAAATAGGTCGTAAAATATAACAGTATCGACCGAAAATCGGTACCGGAAGTGACGACGTCAAAAATTTCAGAAACGTAAAAAATTTTTAGGGACATAAAATATTCAGATCACATTTAATCATCTGTAAAAAAAAATAGGTTGAGATTGGTCGAATCGTGCATGAGAAATCGCCTGCACAAAAATTTGGAAAAATAAATAATATTAAACAGTTCAAAAACAATAAGGTCTTCGATCGGAAAAAAAAGATATTAATAAATAAAATTGTATACTCCAGTGCGAAATCCCGACTGCGCTGCTACGGCTAAATAGAGGTCTCTGTATGGCATTCAGAAGTTCGAGTTCTATTCGCTTTTCGCTATTCACTATTCGAATAGCGAATAGAATTCTGTGGTCGATTCGCTATTCAAATTACCGTAAACATGCTAATAAACGTAAATTCAAAATTTCATATCAACTTCCCTTTTTAATTCAAAAAAATAGTTTTATAGTAAAAATTATAACTTCCTCACCTAACCTAAACATTGACCTATTGAACACGGCCATTAACAGGCCTAGCTAGCCTGGCGAAAATTGGAAATTTCGTATAATACAATTATAATGGGATATCTTTCGAGGGGCTGGCTCACACCCTGTATTCCATATTTGGGCCTTCATATTTGGTGGGGATGGGGCCCCGGAGATGCCAAGTCGACCCTCAAAAGGAATTGGGTTTACACGGCCATTAACAGGCCTAGCTAGCCTGGCGAAAATTAGAAATTTCGTATAATACAATTATAATGGGATATCTTTCGAGGGGCTGGCTCACACCCTGTATCCCATATTTTGGCCTTCATATTTGGTGGGGATGGGGCCCGGGGATGCCCGGTCGACCCTCAAAAGGAATTGGGTTTACACGGCCATTAACAGGCCTAGCTAGCCTGGCGAAAATTGGAAATTTCGTATAATACAATTATAATGGGATATCTTTCGAGGGGCTGGCTCACACCCTGTATCCCATATTTGGGCCTTCATATTTGGTGGGGATGGGGCCTTGGGGATGCCCAGTCGACCCTCAAAAGGAATTGGGTTTACATGACCATTAACAGGCCTAGCTAGCCTGGCGAAAATTGGAAATTTCGTATAATACAATTATAATGGGATATCTTTCGAGGGGCTGGCTCACACCCTGTATCCCATATTTGGGCCTTCATATTTGGTGGGGATGGGGCCCCGGGGATGCCCAGTCGACCCTCAAAAGGAATTGGGTTTACACGGCCATTAACAGGCCAAGCTAGCCTGGCGAAAATTGGAAATTTCGTATAATACAATTATAATGGGATATCTTTCGAGGGGCTGGCTCACACCCTGTATCCCATATTTGGGCCTTCATATTTGGTGGGGATGGGGCCCCGGGGATGCCCAGTCGACCCTCAAAAGGAATTGAGTTTACACGGCCATTAACAGGCCTAGCTAGCCTGGCGAAAATTTGAAATTTCGTATAATACAATTATAATGGGATATCTTTCGAGGGGCTGGCTCACACCCTGTATCCCATATTTGGGCCTTCATATTTGGTGGGGATGGGGCCCCGGGGATGCCCAGTCGACCCTCAAAAGGAATTGGGTTTACACGGCCATTAACAGGCCTAGTTAGCCTGGCGAAAATTGGAAATTTCGTATAATACAATTATAATGGGATATCTTTCGAGGGGCTGGCTCACACCCTGTATCCCATATTTGGGCCTTCATATTTGGTGGGGATGGGGCCCCAGGGATGCCCAGTCGACCCTCAAAAGGAATTGGGTTTACATGGCCATTAACAGGCCTAGCTAGCCTGGCGAAAATTGGAAATTTCGTATAATACAATTATAATGGGATATCTTTCGAGGGGCTGGCTCACACCCTGTATCCCATATTTGGGCCTTCATATTTGGTGGGGATGGGGCCCTGGGGAAGCCTTGTCTCTTGTGTTTGTGGGGATAAATAATGAATCCAAAATAAATCATATACACCTTATTTTAGTCGTTGCTTTGTATTTCAATAATATGTCTTTATATTTCTTTTTTGTTTGCTAAAATTCGAGATGTTCATTCATATTAAACTTTAGGTTGAAAAAGAAGAGTTTTTTTTCTTTGTAGAGGAAATGTTAAGCAGATACTGGTCGTATTTCTGTTTTATTGTTTAGCGGATTTTTCGATTTGTTTAAACTGGTTTAAATGTAGGGGAGACAAGGTCTGAAGGTCAGGACTCATTTCAGATATTGCAGAATAAATAATGTACAACTTTTATAAAACATTTACTTTAATAGCCAGGGTCAATCTCAAAAGTTTTTGAAGATTTGTCCCTTATTCGCTGTTTTTGATATACGTATACTCTCCAATCCCCGGCAATTCCCATAAACTACGACAGGATTTGCAGCTATATCCATGTTAATATTCAACAATTGATTTGAAATCATACACATTCCCTCCGAGTGAGATTTCATGTTCTGACACCCCCCCCCCTTTCCACCATAAAATCGAAAGTGAAAATTAAGGTCACAGTTTCGCATCTAAAGTGTCGCATGTCAATAATATAAACATAAGCTCTTCTATCCAAAGAATAAATGAAATAGATATTCTAGGAATTTATACCCCTCAAACACCAAACCAAACCTCACGTTTACCCTTTTTTTCTAAAATTTGAACGGGTCTTTCCTGCGAAACCGTCCCATGCCACCTTATATGCTATCCTTATAAACAAAATATCCATTTGTTGACATGGCAGTCGAGCTCGGTTTCAATATTTATAAAAAAAAAAAAAACCGCACAAGACACAAAACTGCTTAATCTTGTTTATTTCTTAATCTCACTATGCATCAGATCCAAAATGTTTATAAGCAGCAATGGCCCCCATCCCCCACCCCACCCCAACACCTGAAACATGCCTTTCCTTCGAACAGTTATTCACTGATTTACAACATTTTATGTAAAGGAGGCGGTGTGTATATGACATTAAGTCAATTAACATTATATATAAGTTTTTATAGATACCAGAGAAAAACTAACTGTACCTAGAATGGGCAACTATATGCGTATATCTAGAGTGAGGGGGTCGGACACCCCCCCCCCCTCCCCCCCCGGCAACAAACAAGATAAAAAAATTTCCAGCCCCCTTCTTTTGGGTTAAGTTTTCTTGATCTAGAAGGCATATCCCTCTCTCTCTCTCTCTCTCTCTCCCTCTCTAAATCCGCATCCATTTAGATGATAGAAATTTTGCGCTACGCCAGAACACATTTTCCCACTCTTTATCGACATGCAATATTGTGATAGTTTTAGAGAACTCAACTTGTGTTCCAGCAGCAAAATTAAAATTTCTTTGGTGATTCATTCGGGATATGAAGGTAGCGACATTGCAATACATAAAATACATAACACGCGTTAGCGGGTTATGTTAATTTTTCCTGCAATGATCGCTACCTTCATAACCCGCATGAATCATCAAAGAAAGCATTTCAATGTTTATATTAACATCTTTCTTTAACTAATTAATAAACTGATTATGAGAAGTTAGTCAAATTCACTTAATTACTGTTAATGTACAAAAGTACGTTAGCTAAAAGAAATCGTCTCCTGTGAGACTTTGAGTCTGGCATCGTCATGATTATTTCGTGCAGTCTGGGATTTTACTAAGGTCGCTGTAGGTTCAGACCAATCGATAAACAGGGCGTGTCAATTTCAGTCCTGTCACTTTCAGCCGCAGTAGATTTCGACCAATCGATAAATAGGGCGTGTAAATTTCAGTCTGGCTGTTTCTGTAGAGCTATGAATTATATAACTATAAGTTTCCGTAAGAAATAGAGGAAATTATGCATGGTAGATGTAAATATATAGAAATGACGCGAATTCTACGGCGAACCGTACGCGCATAATATTCGTTGTGTTACGCTTTGCCAAGTGTGTTGCAAACGTTGAGGGTATTAGAACGGATTACCAACTGCGTCCAAACCAATCAGATTTCGGTATTTAACATGAAAGTATAATAATATGTATCGCTACGTGGCGCAGCCAATACCGTTTTCGGTTATGCTATAAGACACGCCCATTTTGTGTCACTCATGTTTTGTGAGGTTATTGGGTTTTAGGGTTCAATATTGATTCGTTATGTTATCACAGACAGACAGTTGAAAATGTAAATATGTTAAAATACATACAAAACTGAAATAATTCATCAAGTGTTGAAAAATGTATCATTTTCTCTGAAATACAAACTGATCATGAGGGAATGTCCATCAAATACATTCTATGTGAAGGGACAGCTTTCGTGTCGGCAACTACCAGGTTTAATTTCATACTCGTACTTATACTTATTTGATTGGTAGATAGTAAGTTTCGATTTGAAAAGCAATATATTAGTTACAGATTTATGATATTTAAAACAAAAGAAAGTTTCCTGCGATTCAGCGGTATAAGAGCACAAACGAAGCATTTAACGTTCTGTAAAGAGGGGAACAAGCTTGTTGGAAGTATTTGATTTATTGATAGTATTTCCATTCTTTCTCCTACCAATGAGGGTGACCGTCGTTATTTTAATCCTGGTAATCGTGGTGCTTATCGGATGAAAATCATAGACTCCCTTTGGATGGGACAGCAGTCCATCGTAGATCAACTTCCAACCCGAACAGGGACCCAATTTTATTTTTGTGCACTAATACAAATGTCGATAAAGTGTCTTGTCAAAGGACACAGCACATAGCAAGTGGCCACACCGGGGCTTGAACCGTCGACCTTTTTATATTTTCATATAATACTCACTTAATATAATTTATCATATGGCACATGAATCGTTATGAAATAACACACTGTGTGAACTCCAGTATATGTATTGAGAGATAAACCAAGTCGAACAAAGACCCGTATTGATTTAAATATTCGTTGACCTTTGTTCACGGGATTAAAGAATATATTACATAACATTTTGTTTCGTTATTGATTTTATGCACTATAAAAATCAAAAACCTGCTACATGCATGCAAATGTTATTACATGTAATACACATAATTATTAACGTCTGATCCTTTAAGAGAGATAGCGCTGACTTTACTATCTAATTTTAAAAAGTGTTAAGATGACTGTTGTAATAATTGTATGGTATGAATGTCCTTACACATGTATACATTCATAACAATAACTCTTTCTTAAATGTCCATTGATTTCACCAAGTACTACATTGTGACAAATGAAGATATGGATATGTAGGTCACTTCCTACAATAGTTTTCCCATATAGCTATTTCCATGATATTTGCGACTTCAAGTAGCTATCAACAAATATGTCTGTAAGTCATGCAAACAAAATTCCAGTTGATGGTAGACTGGACAGCCAATATTCCAATTATAACTGTATCTTACGTATATCTATTGTCGCCAAGATACCAAGACCTGTTAATGGCCGTGTAAACCCAATTCCTTTTGAGGGTCGACTGGGCTGTCCCGGGGCCCCATCCTCATAAAAAATAAAGGTCCAAATATAAGATACAGGGTGTTAACCAGCCCCTTGAAAGAAATCCCGTTATAACTGTATTATACGAAATGTCGCATTTTCACCAGGCTAGCTAAGCCTCTTACTGGCTGTGTAAACCCAATTCCTTTTGAGGGTCGACTGGGCTGTCCCTACGCCCCATCCTAACCAAACATGAAAGTCCACATAAATTATGGGATACAGGGTGTTACCTAGCCCCTTGAAAAAAAACCCATTATAACTGTATTATACGAAATGTCACATTTTCGCCAGGCTAGCTAAGCCTCTTACTGGCCGTGTAAACCAAATTCCTTTTGAGGGTCGACTGGGCTGTCCTGGCGGCCCATCCTCATAAAAAATGAAGGTCCAAATATGAGATACAGGGTGTGAGCCAGCCCCTCGAAAGATATCCCATTATAATTGTAGCTAAGCCTCTTACTGGCTGTGTAAACCCAATTTCTTTTGAGGGTCGACTGGGCTGTCCCGGGGCCCAACTCTCACTAAATATGAAAGTCCACATATGGGATACAGAGTGTTAGCCAGCCCCTTGAAAGAAATCGTATTTTAACTGTATTATACGAAATGTCGCATTTTCGCCAGGCTAGCTAAGCCTCTTACTGGCCGTGTAAACCCAATTCCTTTTGAGGGTCGACTGGGCTGTCCCGGGGACACATCTTCATAAAAAATGAAGGTCCAAATATGGGATACAGGTTGTTAGCCAGCCCCTTGAAAGAAATCCCATTATAACAGTATTATACGAAATGTCGCATTTTCGCCAGGCTAGCTTAACCTCTTACTGACCGTGTAAACCCAATTCCTTTTGAGGGTCGACTTGTCTGTCCCAGGGCCCCATCCTCCCAAATATGAAGGTCTAAATATGGGATACAGTGTGTTAGCCAGCCCCTTGAAAGAAATCGTATTTTAACTGTATTATACGAAATGACGGGTTTTCGCCAGGCTATCTTAACCTCTTACTGACCGTGTAAACCCAATTCCTTTTGAGAGTCGACTGGGCTGTCCCGGGGCCCCATCTTCACCAAATATGAAGGTTGAAATATGGGATACAGGGTGTTAGCGAGCCCCTTGAAAGAAATCCCATTATAACTGTATTATACGAAATGTTGCATTTTCGCCAGGCTAGCTTAACCTCTTACTGACCGTGTAAACCCAATTCCTTTTGAGGGTCGACTGGGCTCTACCCGGGCCCCGCCATCACCAAATATGAAGGCCAAAATATGGGATACAGGGTGTTAGACAGTCCCTTGAAAGAAATCGTATTTTAACTGTATTATACGAAATGTCGCATTTTCGCCAGGCTAGCTAAGCCTCTTACTGGCCGTGTAAACCCAATTCCTTTTGAGGGTCGACTGGGCTGTCCCGGGGACACATCTTCATAAAAAATGAAGGTCCAAATATGGGATACAGGTTGTTAGCCAGCCCCTTGAAAGAAATCCCATTATAACAGTATTATACGAAATGTCGCATTTTCGCCAGGCTAGCTTAACCTCTTACTGACCGTGTAAACCCAATTCCTATTGAGGGTCGACTTGTCTGTCCCAGGGCCCCATCCTCCCAAATATGAAGGTCTAAATATGGGATACAGTGTGTTAGCCAGCCCCTTGAAAGAAATCGTATTTTAACTGTATTATACGAAATGTCGGGTTTTTTGCCAGGCTATCTTAACCTCTTACTGACCGTGTAAACCCAATTCCTTTTGAGAGTCGACTGGGCTGTCCCGGGGCCCCATCCTCATCAAATATGAAGGTCCAAATATGGGATACAGGGTGTTAGCGAGCCCCTTGAAAGAAATCCCATTATAACTGTATTATACGAAATGTTGCATTTTCGCCAGGCTAGCTTAACCTCTTACTGACCGTGTAAACCCAATTCCTTTTGAGGGTCGACTGGGCTCTACCCGGGCCCCGCCATCACCAAATATGAAGGCCAAAATATGGGATACAGGGTGTTAGACAGTCCCGTGAATGAATTCGTATTTTAACTGTATTATACAAAATGTCGTCTTTTCGCCAGGCTAGCTTTGCCTTTAACTGGCTGTATAAACCCAATTTCTTATGGGAGTAGACTGGGTTGCCCTGGGGCCCAATCTTCACCAAATATGAAGGTTCAAATATTGGATACAGGGTGTTAACGAGCCCCTTGAAAGAAATCCCGTTATAACTGTATTATACAAAATGCCGCATTTTCGCCAGGCTAGCTAAGCCTCTTACTGGCTGTGTAAACCCAATTCCTTTTGAGGGTTGATTGGGCTGTCCTGGGGCCCAATCCTCATAAAATATGAATGTCCAAATATTGGATACACGGTGTAAGCCAGCCCCAGGGTGGATACAGGGTGTTAGCTAACCCCTTGAAAGAAATCCCATTCTAGCCAGGCTAGCTTAGCCTCTTACTGGCCATTTAAACCCAATTCCTTTTGAGGGTCGACTGGGCTGTCCCGGGGCCCCATCCCCACGAAATATGAAGGTCCAAATATGGGATACAGGGTGTTAGCTAGCCCCTTGAAAGAAATCCTTTTATAACAGTTTTGTATGAAATGTCGCATTTTCGCCAGGCTATCTTAGCCTCTTTCTGGCTGTGTAAACCCAAATCCTTTTGAGGGTTGACTGGGCTGTCCCGGGGCCCCATCCTCCAAAAATATGAATGTTCAAATATTGGATACACTGTGTAAGCCAGCCCCTTGAAAAAAATCGTATTTTAACTGTATTATACAAAATGTCTTTTTTTCGCCAGGCTAGCTTAGCCTCTTACTGGCTGTGTAAACCTAATTCATGTTGAGAGTTGACTGGGCTGTCCCAAGGCCCCATCTTCACTAAATATGAAAGTCCACATATTGGATACAGTGTGTTAGCCAGCCCCTTGAAAGAAATCGTATTTTAACTGTATTATACGAAATGTCGCATTTTCGCCAGGCTAGCTAAGCCTCTTACTGGCCGTGTAAACCCAATTCCTTTTGAGGGTCGACTGGGCTGTCCCGGGGACACATCTTCATAAAAAATGAAGGTCCAAATATGGGATACAGGTTGTTAGCCAGCCCCTTGAAAGAAATCCCATTATAACAGTATTATACGAAATGTCGCATTTTCGCCAGGCTAGCTTAACCTCTTACTGACCGTGTAAACCCAATTCCTTTTGAGGGTCGACTTGTCTGTCCCAGGGCCCCATCCTCCCAAATATGAAGGTCTAAATATGGGATACAGTGTGTTAGCCAGCCCCTTGAAAGAAATCGTATTCTAACTGTATTATACGAAATGTCACATTTTCGCCAGGCTAGCTAAGCCTGTTAATGGCCGTGTAAACCAAATTCCTTTTGCGGGCGTCCCCTGGGCCCCATTCTTACCAAATATAAAGGTCCAAATATGGGATACAGAATGTTTGACAGCCCCTTGAGATCATATTTTGACTGTATTTTACGAAATGTCGCATTTTTGCCAGGCTAGCTAAGCCTATTTATGGCTGTGTTATGGCTTTTGAGGGTCGACTGGGCTGTCCCGGGGCCCCATCCTCATGAAATATGAAAGTCCAAATATTGGATACAGGGTGTTAGCTAGCCCCTTGAAAGAAACCCCATTATAACTGTATTATACGAAATGTCGCATTTTCGCCAGGCTATCTTAACCTTTTACTGGCTGTGTAAACCCAGTCCCTTTTGAGAGTCAACTGGGCTGTCCTGGGGATCCATCCTCACCAAATATGAAGGTCCAAATATGGGATACAGGTTGTTAGCGATCCCCTTGAAAGAAATCCCGTTATAACTGTATCATACGAAATGTCGCATTTTCGCCAGGCTTGCTAAGCCTCTTACTGGCTGTGTAAACCTAATTCCTTTTGAGAGTCGACTGTGTTGTCCCGGGGACCCATCCTCACCAAATATGAAGGTCCAAATATGGGATACAGGGTGTTAGCGAGCCCCTTGAAAGAAATCCCATTATAACTGTATCATACGAAATGTCGTATTTTCGCCAGGCTAGCTAAGCCTCTTACTGGCCGTGTAAACCCAACTCCCTTTGAGAATCGACTGGGCTGTCCCGGGGCCCCATCCTCATCAAATATGAAGGTCCAAATATGGGATACAGGGTGTAAGCAAGCCCCTTGAAAAAATCCCATTATAACTGTATTATACGAAAAGTCGCATTTTCGCCAGGCTAGCTAAGCCTCTTACTGGCCGTGTTCATTATGTCAATGTTCAGGTTAGGTGAGGAAGTAATAATTTTTACTATGAAACTATTTTTTTTAAATTGAAAAGGGAAGTTTATATGAAATTTTGATTTTACGTTTATTAGCATGTTTACGGTAATTTGAATAGCGAACCGACCGCAGAATTCTATTCGCTTTTCGAATAGTGAATAGCGAAAAGCGAATAGAACTCCAACTTCTGAATGCCTCTCTGTATTAAGTTGAAAAAAACGCTTAGATGGAATGTCAATTAAGCGTGCGAATAGAGTGCATGAGTAAATTATAGTGTGTTTGAAGTGTTTACTAAGTCTTTTAAGTAATAACAAGCAATCTGAAAAACTGTCCTTTAGGGCTTGAGACAGTCAAATACATGTATATTAATCAAAATTTAGATTTTGACAATGTTTTGATACTTTTTCAATTTTTTATTACGATGTCGCATAGGTTTGCTCAAAGTGTGAATGTGAAAACACAGCTGACATGAATTCACCGACGAGTGAACCGAATGGCTGTAGAAAAGCCTTCAGGAAAGTTACTTGAACTTTCTACTTCGACCTACCTGTAACATTATTTATTCTTGTTCCTTGATGCTACATCGTCACTGCATGAACCCGTCGCACACGAGGTTAGAGGGTGAATATTAAAAAGTTTTTGATTTTTGTCATAATTTTTTTTGGTAGGTATTACTTTGGGTGAAGGGGTTAATGATGATAATAAGCGGTATGTTCGTGCAGGTTTCATTTTCTGTTTTTGTGAGTATTCATACATTTGTGACCTGAAATAATATATCAAAATAGAATTATGTTTATCTACTGAGCAGTAATATAACTGTATTTGCACTGTTAACAACACTGCTGAGCGATTCTTTTATATCTGATGAAATTTGCACTTTTGAAGGAATGCACAGCAATTAATAAAGTATTCATTTTCTATCTGAAAAAGATTTATAAAAGTAGTTCTATGTACAATTTTGTAGATAATTTTTAATGCAATGGAAGATATGTTGAAGTCTGTTAGGATATCGACAGTGATCGTGATCATGATGACGAATACTGTTGCCGTGACAACGGACAACCGTGTTATTCTAAGTGGAGTGCTGGTTGGTTCGGCTCTTGCAGCGTCACAATGTAAGTACATTAACGTAGATTCCATATTTATCGCGGCTACTCAATTTTGCAATTCCTCTGTTTTGTATGGAATGTCAAAACCCGGCAGTACCTATGTTTTGCTGCATTTTTAAAGTTCACAACTGCCAGAAAAAAAAAAGGTTTTAAATTCAAGATGGTGGCTTCCTGCGAGTTTTCGCTAATTATACCCAGCGTTGTAATTAGGAATTCACATTATTAGCTAACTCTGAAATTTGATTACATTTATTTTATTCAGATGGGAGCTACACGTTTAGTCCACTAGAGTTTGCAGCTTTGACGACTTCTCTTCTTGTTTTGAACTATCCTAGAAAACAGACGCAAACTATGAAAGGTAATAAGTAGTTGGACTGATGGCTGGCTGTCAGATAGGAAACACTTATAGTAAAACAATTGAACTTGTGTTAGTTTTTCTATTAATCTTAAATCCTCAATTAATCTTAAAGGTCTTCTTAGTTACAAAAACAATCTACACAATTTTTCTTCCATTGTATGATTCTTATAAACTCCACGCAAAGAAAGATGACTTTCAATACATGACCCTTTCTTATTGATAAAGTTGATAGGGGAATCCATTTTTTCCCGTGAGGTGGAATTTCTCAGAATTTCGCTAATTTGTGTTCACAAGGCCGTAGAAGGGGTGGGGGAGAGAGGTCTGTTTTGGTTATATTTATAGTTTGTATGTTAATTTAAATTTACAGGGGTTCAGACCCCTCCTCCCGTATGATCCGTGTTGTACCGCTTTAATTGTCAATTAAGGGTTGGTAAAAGAAGAAGGGTAATTTGCACACAGGCTATGGTTGGCTATAAAGGTAGATTCAGTGGTTTTCGTGTCAAGTTCTTTTTTTACACAGCATGATAAACTTCCAAATATAGTTTGAACACATCAGTGATCATTTAAGATGACTTGTATTTGATTTAACAGGTCCGGTACACTACCTGATATGGATAACATTATTTAACACGTGACAGTATTTACGTCAAACAGATTCTCCAATCCAGTGAATGAGTTGCAATGCATGACAGTCTACAACGTGTTTATGGTTCAACAAACGCACGTGGTTTTTGTCTGTTTTTATCATAATATTTAATTGCTTGCAGGAATGTTTGTACATCTTGATTTTTACTTTAGAAGGTAAAAAGGGAAAGATTACATACCATTAACTTTGTTCCATGCTCACATTGAAAAGCACCGTTGTTTTAATTGATCAATTGTTGCTTCAAAAATCATCAGTATCAAACAACTGACAAACATACGCATACAAGTACAAACAGAGTTTGATAAGATAAACCGCACAATTGTGTTTTGGTTACTTGTTCATTGTGCACTAGAAATAAGTTCAGGTAACTGTACATTTTTAACATACGTTAATAGCCACAGTAGAAGAAATGCACAAATATACCAACGCAGAAGCGCAAGCTATACAGCTTATAGTATTTTGTCGGTTAAGCATTCTGATGAATGTCCCTGGAGAAAATATTAACGCGCATTCTACTAATGTTGTCCCAAATATGGGGTATTTTTTTTTAAATGTGAGCATACATATTGAAGTTCAGACATAATTGTCCATATTTATTTCATAAATTCTAAAAATCATTCAAAATGAGTTTCCAAAGGACAATTCAAAATGATATATATTCTCAATACGCTTTGTATACACTGAAACTTGTAGTAGCCCACAATGCCTTACAACTCATTCACCTGATTGGTTTGTGGATAAAAGTACACAGATGGCTAATTTAGTATGCAAATTTATGCCGACGTCACAAAATATAGTGGTCTCTACCCGTTTAAAGTATTGTACAAGTATGGTGCAGTGGCTCCCTAACAAATATATTGCTAAGATTTGTCAAAAGCAGAGGAAAACAATAAATATGTCAAAACACTTGGTGGAGAATTAGCAAAGAATAGGGGAAGGGGGTACTACTGCACTTTTTTACGGTATAGCCAGCTAGAACCAACATTTTATTATTTAGTATCGTTCGAAAATTCGGATGAGTATATTCTTTTTTTTTTAAATGACTGTTGGATTATATCTATATGGTGCATTCCCATTTTTTCAATGTTTGCAAAAAACCAAAAAAAAAAAAAGAACCAAACAAAGTGTAAAACTAGTCAAACAATATGGAGGTATAGATAATCAAAATACTAACAAACGAAAACTAACTGGTTAATCTAGTTAAACTTTGTTCTGTTGTTAACTAAATATAATACTCTTAATAAATGTTTCATGAAAAAGTAAGTTAACTGTATAATTTGTTTTAAAAATTTTCAAAAATATGAATTTTTTTTAAACATGAATTTTTCGGAAGGTCATGTGAAGAATAAATGTAATATTTTTGTATATTTTTTGTAGAAAATCAATAAGACTTTTTCATTTAATGAATATCAAAGGATATTTTATTTGGTAACCTAATATCATTTATTGTGGCTCATAATTTAATAAATCATGAGATCCTGCTTCATTATGTTAAAATTTAGCTGTTGAATTTTTGGACCTTGTAAGCTGAAGTCCACTGTAGGAAAACAAACGTGCAAAGTTATTAATATTTAGGCCGCTGTAGTTGGTTTAAAAGTTGTTTTAACTGTTAGAATTATAACTGAAATTCGGGATATAAGGATCAATAGACTGCCTTGTTTCAGAAAAAAGGTTTGCCTTTTGCAAAGCACAAACCTTTACTTGAAATGAAAAGTGACAAATTATTTTATGTTTCAATTCTAGATTCCTTTTTCTTGACTTTTTTGTAGACAAAACATATATTTCTTTCAAGCTTTGTAGCATGGCTGTCTTTTATTATGTTTGGAAATTCAATAAATGTATGTTACGGTGCAACTTCTCAATTACCTTGTTTACTGAGTACAAAACTGTTAGTCAACGACATAATGTTTCTGATGTAACGTTCATATATTGCCTAATTTAATTTTCTTTTATTATAAAGTTGCAGATCTGACGTTCTACGGAGCAATTTTGGTTAGGAAAATTCGGCATCTCAATCTTAATTTTCCCGTAGAGCCACGGATCATATTTTTTGTTCAATTACAACGATTTTGTGAACAAAGTTAGGAATATGCGAGAACAATTGAAGTGTTTCGAGGACTACATAATTTTGAGCTTAACGAAGTTTACAAGTACTTAACATTGTCATCATAATGTGTCCAGAACGAAGCAGCACGTAACCTTTGTCTGATTTTCTCCTCCGCAAGTGTTATTCACACCATCCGCAATAGTTTTATCTTTGCTATCAAAGGGTTTATGTCCACTCTGCTCTCCATAAACCCTAAGGAGATTTCATTACAAAACTCGGTGTTGCGGTGGCGCTATCTAGCTATGAGTTGCACCTCTTGCAACTATGATTTTGATCGGATAAAACAATGGATTACATATGTATACATGCTACGGCTTAAATACCACTTTAAAACATGCTGAAAGACGAGTATCGGAACAAAATTTACTACACTTTTAAATAAGAATAAAAATAAAGGACTATTTTGTTAAAAATGATTGTAGGAACGTGAGCTGGGAGTGAAAATGCACTGATATATGAAAGCGTTCATGCCATAAATCCAGGTATCGCCGTCTTGAATATTGCGACACATGAAATTAAACACAATACAGTTCAATGAACCTCTCAATGCAAAAACCAGATCTGGTTAGACCATCCTTGGGGAGGCACTGTGTCGAGCACTTGTGTCACAATCAGTGAAAAGCACCAAATATTTTACAGAAAATCACACGTGTGCTCTTTTGAATTTAATTTACAAGTGACTGTTTTAAACGGTCCAATTTGCTTTACTTTTCGCAGTTGCAGCCAATCATAAAATGGGGGTTTTAACCAAGTCGTCGTAATGATAAATGCCAAGGGTTTAAGGGCAGCGAGTGGGCCGAAACCCTTGGCTAGCGAGGATGCAGTAGTTCTGGAGAAAAGATGTCGCATTTGGATGATAGTTTGCTCCCTTTACGACGAAATGTTTTCCTATGCGAACCTAAGAAACGCGCCTCCAATGTGAAGAGTGCACCTATAAAATTAATGTAAAATGTATTCCGTATTCTGCATCTAATGAGATTTTAGTCGTATTGATTAGATGAAGTTTAAAATTACAATAAACTTCATATATAACGAGTTAACATAATTTTAAATCAATTTCAAATCATCATATATAAGTTGCTCTTGCAATTTTGCGACAGATTATATCATAATAAAATTGATTGGTTGCAGTAAATTTCTTTTGAAAAATTCCATTTCATTTAAATCGAGCTTAGGTGATTTTAAACCATTTCAAATCATCTAAACTAAGTTGATCTTAATAGTCTGTACCTGATAATCTCTAAGTTTAATTGCAGATAAATTTGTAAAGATTTAAATTTACGTGTATTTGAATATCCTTAGATTCACTTCAAATCAATTTTAAAACAATAGATCAAATTTGATTTTGCACATCTGCGTCTGTTGACATTTTTGTCGATTTGATTCATAAATTTTCAAAATGAAAATGTTTTCATTAAGTTCATTTAAATTAATTTAAAATGACTTTAAAAATCATTTAAAAGCATACCACGAGAGATGCTCTTTGGTATAATGATATTTTTCGATTTCATTAGGATTAAGTTTAAATTTACAGAAATAATATTAATTTAATTACATCGGTAATTAAATAACTTCAAATTATTTATTTAGATTGGACCTCCAATAGCATTATATTTTCTATTTTAACAAAGAAATTACGAGAAATATGTATGCTCCTTTTTAAGAGAAAATTTAATAGCAATTTCGAATTAGATTTATCTTGTCAAGTTGTCCTAAAACTGTGTCGTTATCTTTAAAAGTGTTAATGAAAAGTATTTAATATCTTGATTAGATTGAAGGACGCGGCTACTGTAATATCCTGATCAAAAAATAACATTCAAAAGTTCAAAGGTTTTGTCTGTACCGTAAGAACTGCATTAGACCCTTCCCTACTACCAAGCTTTTGATATCCAGAGGTGTATGTAGTTTAGATACATGTAGAACCATGTGTATGTCTGTCAACCTGTCAGATCTAAAACTTGCTTATTATCTTAACATGTTTTCTCCAAGCACAAGAGTATGTTTTCTTCATGTATTATTATACCCCCACTCCGAACTAAAGTGGGTATACTGTTTTCCCGAGTATCTGTTCGTCTGTCTGTATGTCTGTCACACCAATTTTCGTCAAAGATTCTCCAGCAAAATTATAATCGCAGGTGCTTAAAAGTTTAACACACTCTCGTTTTAAGGCATGCTATTTGGTGTGCTTCGTCTTTAATAATTTCGTTGTCAGCTTCCTGTTAAACGACGAATTTTGTTTATATTTTGTATAATTTTTATTTTAAAAATATCGTAGCCTATTTTCAGCAACTCTGATTCGCAGATGCTTGAAATTTTAACAATTGATTTAAAGGTATGCCATATGGTGGGATTCATTTTTGGAACAATTAGACGTCAACATCCGTAAATGACGAACTGGTTTATTATAAGAGTTATTTTCGTCAAGCGAGTAAATTTTTGTCAATGATTTTTCAGAAACTATAAATTGAATATACTTAAAATTTTTACATACTCATGTTCAGGCATTCCATATGACTGTTTTGATACATTTTTTTTTAACAAGTTCGATGTCAACTT
Source organism: Magallana angulata (assembly GCF_025612915.1). Taxonomy (NCBI): domain Eukaryota; kingdom Metazoa; phylum Mollusca; class Bivalvia; order Ostreida; family Ostreidae; genus Magallana; species Magallana angulata. The sequence continues at coordinate 43,158,683 of NC_069111.1, forward strand.
CCAGTTAAATGTTAACTTCTTTATATATCCACATGAGAACGGTGGTATCACTTGTGAATTTTGGCTCACAGATATTTTGTTCTGTCATTTTTTAAAAAATATCTTGCAGAATTATGTGATTCCCTTGGTCCTAAAGGATACATTTGGGATGTATCAAATGCAATTTGTTATCATCTAAACACCATAGAGCTGAATGCTGTGGACGCAAAGAGAAAATGTATGTCAGAGCATCCAAACAGTCGACTCCTGTTGATAGACTCGGATAAGACCGCCAATTTTGCAGTTTCAATTATCGGTATGAAAATGGTTATTATATTAATATTGACAAGAGGCCCATGGGCCACATCGCTCACCTGAGGAACAATAGGTATGATAAAATCAGCTTATTGGAGTCATAATACAAACTATCTGGACAATGTACAATAATACATGTTGATCCTGTATAAATAAAATCCATTTCCCCCCTGGATATTCTTATGTTTATAATCATCTTTTCTAACAGGATGATTTTATAGTCATATCATATGTTGAGTATTGCAGTTCTCAAAAAGATCCTTAACAATTGTTTATATATGGGATATAAACGTACATAAACTCTGAACCTTCTTGTGAGGCCAAAGAATTGTCCTGGGGCCAAAGTTTTAACAATTACAAAGAATCATCTGGCTAATTCGTTTCTGAGAAGAAAATTTTTAAAGATCTACCATATATATTCCTTTGTTAAACTTTGACCCCCCCATTGTGGCCCCACCCTACCCCTGGGGATCATGATTTTCACAACTTTGAATTTACACTACCTGAGGACGCTTCCACACAAGTTTCAGCTTTACTGGCTGATTAGTTTCTGAGACAAAGATTTTTAAAGATTTACTATATATATTCCTATGTAAAACTTCAACCCCCATTGTGGCCCAACCCTACCCCCGGGGATCATGATTTTCACAACTATGAATCTACACTAACTAAGGATGCTTCCACACAAGTTACAGCTTTCCTGACTGTTTGTTTCTGAGAAGAAGATTTTTAAAGATTTACTCTGTATATTCCTATGTAAAATTTCGCCTCCATATTGTGGCCCCACCCTACCCCTGGGGATCATGATTTTCACAACTTTGAATCTACACTACCTGAAGATGCTTCCACACAAGTTTCAGCTTTTCTGGCTGATTAGTTTCTGAGACAAAGATTTTTAAAGATTTACTCTATATATTCCTATGTAAAACTTCGGCCACCCATTAAGGCCCCACCCTACCCTCGGGGGTTATGATTTTCACAACTATGAACCTACACTACCTGAGGATGCTTCCACACAAGTTTCAGCTTTCCTGGTCTTATGGTTCATGAGAAGAAGATTTTTAAAGATTTACTCTGTATATTCCTATGTTAAATTTCGATCCCAAATTGTGGCCCCACCCTACCCCCGGGGGTCATGATTTTCACAAATTAGAATTTACACTAACTGAGGATGCTTCCACACAAGTTTCAGCTTTCCTGGTCTTATGGTTCATGAGAAGAAAATTTTTAAAGATTTACTCTATATATTCCTATGTAAAACTTCGACCACCCATTATGGCCCCACCCTACCCTCGGGGGTCATGATTTTCACAAATTAGAATTTACACTAACTGAAGATGCTTCCACACAAGTTTCAGCTTTCCTGGTCTTATGGTTTATGAGAAGAAGATTTTTAAAGATTTACTCTATATATTCCTATTTAAAACTTCGACCCCCCATTGTGGCCCCACCCTACCCTCGGGGGTCATGATTTTCACAAATTAGAATCTACACTACCTGAGGATGCTTCCAAACAAGTTTCAGCTTTCCTGGTCTTATGGTTCATGAGAAGAAGATTTTTAAAGATTTACTCTGTATATACCTATGTTAAATTTCGACCCCCAATTGTGGCCCCACCCTACCCCCGGGGGTCATGATTTTCACAAATTAGAATCTACACTACCTGAAGATGCTTACATACAAGTTTCAGTTTTTCTGATCTTATGGTTCATGAGTAGAAGATTTTTAAAGATATACTCTATATATTCCTATGTAAAACTTCGACCCCCAATTGTGGCCCCACCCTACCCTCGGGGGTCATGATTTTCACAAATTAGAATCTACACTACCTGAAGATGCTTACATACAAGTTTCAGCTTTCCTGATCTTATGGTTCATGAGAAGAAGATTTTTAAAGATTTACTCTATATATTCCTATGTAAAACTTCGACCCCCAATTGTGGCCCCACCCTACCCCCGGGGGTCATGATTTTCACAAATTAGAATCTACACTACCTGAAGATGCTTACATACAAGTTTCAGCTTTCCTGATCTTATGGTTCATTTGCAAAAGGGCGTGATCCTTAATTTTCACAAATTTTAATCCCCTTAGGCTAAGGATGCTTTGTGCCAAGTTTGGTTGAAATTGGGCCAGTGGTTCTTGAGAAGATGTTGAAATTGTGAAAAGTTTACAGACAGACAGACAGACAGACAGACGGACGACAGACAAAATGTGATCAGAATAGCTCACTTGAGCTTTCAGCTCAGGTGAGCTAAAAACTAATTAAAATTGTGATTTTAAAAAAAGTTTGTTGTTTTCTTAGTTTTAGTTATACAGCTAGTTCCTTGTACTTCTATAAATTAAAGTCATGTTAAATAATTGTTTACAATATCAGTTCTTTCCGCTTGCATAACTGAATTTCAATGAAAAATGCATTAAATGATAACATTGTTGCTTTTAATGTCACAGGTGCATTTCGAACACTTATTCTCTATGTTGCCATGATCATTAACCCTAAAAACGAAAGAAATTAACTTGTCGAGTTACCCTGAGATAGGAACAATATAAGCAGACAACTTTAAACTCCATTTTTCTCTTTTTCATTATTTATAATAGTTTACTCTTATATGAAGATCATGTGTTATAATTTTGCCAATTTTAGCTCACCTGAGCTGAAAGCTCAAGTGAGCTATTCTGATCACATTTTAAAATCTAAATCTAAAAATAGAGATAATCGCGGTGAATCAGTTTATAACTTCGGGTTCGGTATTCCATATCGAAAACGAAAGTTCTTTGTATAAAGCAGCCATGTTTGAATGTTGACGCATGACAAACGGGTCAAACTGACAAAGATGAATTTGCTTGTTGTGCAACAGTTTACGTGCGAAGGGATACTTGAAACATGCTAAACATATTTGTGCCGATTTCGTGATGTGAATTGAGGTTAAATCTTTCAATGCGTTGACATTTTTTTTCACTCGTGACCGTGGTTTTACGTTGTTTTAAATTTGTTTATGCTTTTTAACTTGATTGGAAATATCTCCGGTATTTTGGAAATTTTTACGTATCGAATCAAATATAGACTTCAGTAAATCAGACAGTTAATTATTTACCTGCGCACAATGAACAAAATCCGATGCACTAACAACATTTTATATTATAAATACTATATATTCTATTGGTAATTCGGTACGATCTTTAGGTAATGGTTAATTTTAATGCAACGTGTTTTGTTAAGATGCTGTGCATTTTCAGTCTAAACGGAGATTGTTTTTTCTGTTTTTTCTGCTTGAAATATATAGGTATATATATATATATATATATATATATATATATATATATATATATATATATATATATATATATATATATATATATATAATGAAAAATAAATTGTGCTCTTTCTTTGTTTTAGTGCATGTTTCTTCTGTTTTAATTGTCTACAATTTTCTCTTTACAAACCGTCTTCAGCTGTGTCAAGTTTCGAATTATAAGCAAGATACAGAGCTTTGCTCACAGAACTGAGGCCATGCTTTTGTTCATTCTGAATAGGAAATACCAAGTTTTAAAATCTTAAGTTGAATTTAATTTACTCTTGTGAACAAAAAAAAAAATGACTCAAACCAAGCAGAATTGTGAGTTCTGTATCTTGCTTATAATTCTTGATTTGTAGCCATTTGTTAATGTTGATTTTGAATAAAGATGAAAATAAAGGGTGGGCCATAGTAAAATAGAGCGGTATGCCTGTCAATACATTGCAGTCTGAGGCTCATTGAGAGGGGTGAGGCTAGACCTTATGAGAAATCTTGACAAGCAAAAAAGAAAAAGATTTTGAGTACGACTATGTCTAACTTTGCCAAAAAAGTGGGGGGGGGGGCCTACACCCAGTTCCGACGCCTATGCATTTATTATACATGTAATAGCTCTTTAACATATCACATAATAACATTTTTCATTCGAGTGTATTCATCGATCAAGTGAGTAAGGTTATAAAAGTTCACGCCTGGTAAACAACAATCGTTTATAATGCGGAAGACCAATAAGATTTTTGAATGTTCTTAATTTGAGCGCCTTGAGGTACAATTTTCTTCTTTCACATATAAGATTTTTTTTAAATAAAATACAATAACTACATGTACCTAGTACAATGTAGTTGAAGACGTATATGCATATTCTCATATATAATTTAATCGTTTTATAAAGTGAGGGGGCAGAACTAAAATAAAGGGAAGTGGAGTTAACAGTGTACCCTTACCAAAAATTTAGTTTTATATCTTGCATAGGATCTTATTTTTGGTAAAAATGATATTTCATAAGGGTAAAGTGTCAAAGATTAAGTGTAGGAAAATAAGTGTAAAATTTGGATACAGTTTATTTTATGGTATTCTTTTTTTGTTTTTATACCGAGGGGCAATATGGCACAATATCCTTTGTACACCCATATAAAGCCATTGTTGCTCAGATGAGCGATGTGGCCCCATAGGCCTCTTGTTATTAAATGCCCCCACATGCAATAAAAAGACCAATGAACATTCTGAATCCAAATTTCTTTTTATATTAACTATCAATGATATGGTTCACTTTTATTTTCTATTCATCATTCAATGTGTAATCAAAAACATTTTTTTGGCCTCTGTGTTTTACATAACAGAGTTTAGAGTTCTGTACATCACTTATAAATCGATGACTGACACTCGAATTATAATTATTTGCAAAAATCCTAAATGTATCAATCTTCACATAAGAAATGAAAAGTTGAAATTTAATCTTTGAGCTAAAATCGCGAGCGTCCCCCTTTAAAAGACTGTAAAATCCAATAATTGCAAAACAAAAGAGTTTGTGAAATCTGAAAAATGCATTTGTTACATAACAATTATGATACATATAAAACATTTATTTAGTATGAATGTTAAGTGATTAATCTTGTTAACGTAGCTCGCGGGTTTGCTGACGTCACAATAGGAATCGACGTAAAGAGTTGACCGTCATAGTTAACTCATATTTTTTTTTTAAATGACAAATGAGATATTTAGAATTATAAAAGAAAATATTTCAAAAAGCTTAAATGCGGTTTATGACTGTTTATACAAAGATTTATAATATCAAGTGCTGAAAATTTAAAGATGTCACATACATTGTCACATTTTGTTCTATAAAGATAAAGAATGGATGTGCGTTAGTACTCTTCCATTTAAAGTCGTGTTTTTTAAATAGAATGTATGCATTAACTTCGCTTTTTTTTTTATAATTATAACTTCCGTAATCTGTACTACCGATTAAATTCTTAAGTTTCTTTTGGCTTGAGATAACTGTTTTATTCAATTACTTACTTATAATGTCAGTAGTTGCCTGGCATTTTATTTTTGCATTGATTGACTCAGAATTTCATAAAAACAAAAATAGCAATATTCTGTATCTTTACAGCCTTACATTAATTGCATTTGAATACATTCACAATAATGTCTAATAAGCATTTACATGTTCTAAAATGTGTTAAACAGCTAGTCTTGTCAATAAATGCATTTCAATTTTGGTGTTCTAAGAAGTAAGGAAATGATGACGTAAGGCTAACGTCGTAATGAAAATATAAGGTTTTTAGAAATCTTTTAAATCTTTATAGTTTTTTTGCCAAAAATTGGCCGAGAACACATACTGATATTTTTTTATGAATTGATTCATAATTATCTCCTCTGTTTTTGTGTTGAGTATGATTAATTTCGTCTGAATCGTTTAAAAGTTTGGAGCATAGTTTTGTAATGCGTTTCTCAGTTAAAATGTGCATTTTACTATATATTTCATTGAAATAGCGTTGCTGGATTTTATTAATGATACTGTATTTGAAACACGATAACATTATTACCGCGCAGACGAATCTTAAATAAATTTTAGAAATAAAACTATAAAACCTATGGATCACGTGGACAAATTTTCGAGGTAGGTTTTCTCACAAGCAGGTAAACCCGCGAGCTACCTTAAAGTGTGCATTTCACATATTGCATTGTATTTTAAAGTTGAAATAATTATTTGATATTTGGTGAAAATAAATATTCTGACAGGGCTTTGTAGATGTAAGAACGGTTATGTCTTTTAACATACATGTATTAAAACTTACCACATAAAGAAAATAACTGTTTTGTAGATGCATTCAGCACTGGACCGATATATCTACAAGGAACTAAGTCAGGCCCCAACTTTGTTGACGATAATGGACAGGTAATTACTTACTTCAACTGGGATGATGGAGAACCTGGCAATGGGAATTACCTTCGCACCGATACAGTTACACGTTTACAAGAGGCATCATCGGGGACAAGCTTCTACAAATTTATATGTCGATTGTATTGAAAAGTCAAGATTCTTTCAGACATTAAACACTAAAAATAAAGTATTACATATCAAAACTGGTTTACGGAGCTATTCTTTTCTTTACGTCATTCCTATAACGATTTGTGTCTGATGTGTCATACATGTATTAAGCAGAGATATACAAAACAAGAGAAAAGGTGTCAATGTAACAGAACACTGGGTTTTCTTTTGTTTGAACTGTATCCATTATCCATTTGTCAATCTGTATTGAAATCACTACATACCGATATGAATAGAGTAATGTGTATGCAATATTTTGCAAAATGAGACTTATTTCCACACAACTGATCAGTGTTCATAAAATTATTTAAAAAAAATCCGAATCCAAGTAATATGCACATCTATACTACACTATTGAAATAATAGACTCGAATTTTTTAGCTTTAATACCGAGAAATCTGAAGAAAACTGTCTTTTGTTTTATATATTTTTAACATCATTGGTACCTAGAGATTACCAATTTGTTTTTATTTTTTCTCAATCAGGCTTCACTAATTAGTAATCAAAATATTTCCTTTAAAAACTCTGGAAATCATCTGAATTTTTCGGATTTTACAATCTTGCGCATGCGCATTACATTCACGCTTAATCACGGGATGCTCTTAATTTTTGTTGCCACAAATATCACATTTGCATTGATAAACTCAAACAAGATAATAGATAAAGAGGGTTACGTTATTTCGAAAATTTGTTAATTTCTTCTTTCATTGTTAAGTATTAAATTCATATTAAAGCCGCGGTAATAAAACTGAATGCTTTATTCAGTATATAAAAGATCAGTTCCTTGATGTTAATGTTTTTTATTTTCCATCTGATAATTTGATAAGACATACATAGAACTAGTCGTGTTTCTTCATTGAAGCAATATTGAAACTTATCTGTGTCCTCTTTTATTTCTTTTAATTCAGATTACCTTTTATTGAAACACTGGAAAATTTTACTCGAGTTTAGGGGCAATAAACATCGAAAAGTACCAGTCAATCAATGATCGAACTAACTTTTTAAAAACAAAATGGCTGCCAATATTGCGGGGCTCAGGGCTGAGAGATGGGTTTTTTGGGCCTTAGAACTCCTGATCCAACTTTCATTTTTCGCTGATATTCTTATACATACGTGTTACCATTAATCCTCGCTTCGAGAGGCGGGCTTCGCTGCGCTCGGTATAAACAAAACTAACTTTTAAAACATAAAAATACTGTGCTGAATAAAGACGACGTCGAAGGTTCTATATGTATGTAGTTTATTCTCCTGTGTCCCAAGCATAAGTGGCGAGAGGGAGACGGGGGAATAAACTTAATCCTCGACCTGTCCTCAGTTAGGTCACACAAAAGGGGTAAATACAGTGTAATCATACCCCCGCTCCGAAGGAGAGGGGGTATACTGTTTTACCCTTGTGTGTCTATCTGTCTGTCCGTCTGTCTGTCTGTCTGTCTGTCTGTCCGTCCGTCCGTAACAAAAATTTCTGTCGCATTAATTTCAGCAACTATTTATCGCAGATGCTTGAAATTTTTACACAGTGTTTGTTAAGGCATGCCATATCGTGGGATATTTTTTTGTACCAATCGGACGTCAACTTCCTGTTAAATGACGACTTTGTTTATTTTTAGCCAAAATTTTCAAACAAATTTTTGTCAAAGATTTCTCAGCAACTGTTTATCGCAGATGCTTGAAATTTTTACATAGTGTTTGTTAAGGCATGCTATATCGTGAAATGTATTTTTGTACCAATCGGACGTCACTTCGTGTTTAATGAGTACTTTGTTTATTTTTAGCCAAAATTTTCAAACAAATTTCTGTCAAAGATTTCTCAGCAACTATTTATCGCAGATGCTTGAAATTTTAACACACTATTTGTTTTTGCATGCCATATTGTGGGATATATTTTTGTATCAATCAGACGTCAACTTCCTGTTAAATGACGACTTTGCTTATTTTTTAACCAAAATTTTCAAACAAATTTTCGTCAAAGATTTCTCAGAAACTATTTATTGCAGATGCTTGAACTTTTTACACAATATTTGTATAGGCATGCCATATCGTGAAATATATTTTTGTACCAATCGGGCGTCAACTTCCTGTTAAATGACGACTTTGTTTACTTTTAGCCAAAATTTTCGAACAAATTTCCGTCAAAGATTTCTCAGCAAATTTTTGCATATTCACAGCAGAGCGGGGGTATCACTAGTGAGCATTCGCTCACAGATATCTTGTTAACAAATTGTTATAATGCCTTTATTGAATTTCTTTTGGGGAGCCTCACGAGGTTAGCGTCCCCTATTACTTAAATTTTCATTCAACTAGCGGAAGAGTTTTTCACTATCCTTGGCATCTATGGTTATGCGTTAATCCTAAAGTGATAGTAAAATTAACTCAAATACCTACGTACTAACAGATGAATAGATAGACCGACTTTTGTTTACATTACTTATTAATGAACTTGACCATTTGATAATTGCCGATATGTGAGAATTATTTATTCCTAAATAAATTTTTACTAACTTTTTAGATAAACGTTAATCCGAAGTTTTTTATTTTTTTATTATATACCAATATTCAATTAATTATCCTTGAGCTTTACAACTCATTGGAATACAAATTATAATACATATAAAATTATATACAAATGTGCAATGTGCAGTAAGTGAGTGGACATATTAAGACAATATAATCATGTACATATCTTAGATATGAATGGACATAAATGTATGATAAGTAGCTTAAACTGTAGTATTATTACAATGCTGCGCTCTCATTTTGGAAGCGCTAGACAAATATTTTCCTAAATTATTGAGTTCCTTTGTATTGTTAACACTTAAAAGTTTAGCTAGCTTAAAAACACTTGGTTTTTTGTAATAAAAACTCTTTATATATTTCTTTCGTAATTCAGCGTAAAAAGGACATATGAGTATAAAGTGGTGGCACCTTGTTGTGTCGACCTTTTTCAATATTTAAAGAGTGTGATGAAGTTCGAAAAATACTTATAATTTTTTTTGAAGTATAATTACTCGGTTTCCTAAGATAAGTTTGCAAACAAAAATTATCCACAAGGTGTTGATATAACCTACTCTTCGGCGGAGATGTCGAAAAAGATGACATCAAACTTTGTTTATTAATATCTAATATTCTACACTCAATTATCTTGTAGGTTTTACATTGATTTGAACAAGTTTCGACAAACAAATATTTTAGACCCATGCTAGATAACTCGCTTTGTATGGAAACCATCCAGTTATCGTTATTGACAAGCATGTTTTCGTATGCCTCCTTCAAGATAATGTTATTTGTATTTTTAATTTTTAACCAGTATTTGAAAATTCGAAGTTTTCTTTTAATATACAAAGGAAATCTACCCAAAGGATTTTTTTTTATTTAAGAAGTATTACCAGAAATCCTGGTACCTGTAAGCAAATATGTTTGTAAATTTCTTTAGTTCCACAAAATCAGGGGTCTACCTTAATCTCAATACTAATAACCGAAACATCTTTTAATTTCATTTTTTAGTATGGTATTTGATCATGTTTGTTTATTGAAATTTAATTAAAAGAACTATATATATACCAATTTTCATAATCAGTTAAGACTGAAACAGTAGTTTTTTAACATAGTATTCAGGTTTTAAAACGTATTAATCTCAGACTCCCTGAATTTTATCCAAATGTAATTTGATTTTTCTTTTAATAGTTTATGAAGATCATTTTTTGGTAGTACTTCTGAGTTGTGTATAATTTATTCTCTATTGATCAAACCTAAAAAAAATGCCCAAAAACGAGCTGTTATGCACACTGATTACTTCTTATATACTGACATTAGATTCAGATGGACAATGAATTATTATTTTTACAGCAACACCAATTGTTACAAATAGTACACAAAAAGGATTTATATGTGATATAATAAAAATCTAACTCATCGTGCTCCCAGGAGTTCAGTTTTTTAAAAGAAAAAATATTTAGATTAATATCAACCTATTCAAATAAATGTTTTGGATCTGCAAGATTGGATTGATATGCATATTCAAACAATATATTTCAAACTTTACTGAATACTGACAATCTGAACAAGTGGTGCATGGCCTGTCTGGCTGACAGGATGATAATCTGCAATATCACAGAATCTTCAGATTCATTCTAATTAAATTACCTTTTTTCAATTCCTATCACCACCATTTATGTACACAACATTTCTCAAAAACTCCATTAACCAATAATACAACATGTAATCTTGTACATTCTATAATCTTACTACTTTGTTTTCAGGAGAGGGTTCATACACTAAACTTTTCAACAAAATATGCTTTTAATAAATTCACTTTAATCTGATAGTGCTTTATTTCAAAATCTTCATTTGCAACACAAATACACTATCCTGTACGTGTAAAAAAAATCATCGTCCATTGCTCTGTTTACTATGTAGCCGATAGCTGACTATGTCATCTTTGACGAATAACGCACACGGGTTTCTTATCTCATTAAAGATCGGCAAAACTCGGAGATCTGCTGCAGCTGGAATTTTTAGCACACTTAATTAAGCTGTGTTCTTATCTGATACTAGTCAAATGGAAAAATTGTTATAAACTGATTTATATTTATCAAAGAAAATGTTTTTAGAAGAAAATGATTTTGTGTCACCTGTCCTTTAATATTTCTTTTTTAATTGTAAAATATAAAATAATTAAAACATTTGTCAAATATTATATACTATATGTAATTATTATGTAAAATAAATAAAAATCAAAATGTGCATCGTCACATTTCCAGAACATTTTTGGCTGTAACGGGTTCCTGTGTTAAATTAAAGTCATACAGTTCTGCAGTTTGTGTCAAAGATAATTAAGAACGTAATCGTGGTCCTCTGAGAGCTGGCCTATCTGCGACAGTGTGTTGTCTTCTGAAGATGTATTTCTATCACGAAAAAATTGACGTCCATATTAGCCATTTTTCTCTTTAGACTGCAAGTGCGCAAATGAGGGCAAAAATAGAAAGTCGAATTCGCGCGTGATCATATGTCATATGACAAATCATATTAGGATAGGATTTCTGATCAGCATCACGCCATTCGAATCTTTTCTTGTCACCTTTAAAAATCAAGAGAAAGGGCGAGGTGATCCGATAGTTTACTTGCCAAATTATGAATTTCTTTCAACTATTGTACTGTGACTTGTCGTATTAGTTTTTCACTAGCTTTTCTTAGTTTTTCTAAGAGGTCACTTGAAGGCTGCGCCTTATTGTGGCCTCTTAACCTCTCTATAGGTTATCTGGATAAAAACCAATAAAAACTAATACAGTAACTATTATTTGATCTGCAACACAGAAACGTCTTATTTTGAAAACTGTAGAAGTTTTCAACATTTCAATAACCGGATTTTTCCGTTGAAAACTCTGGATAAAATTATACATGTATACTTACTCCGTTGTTGGGACTATCGAATTTTGATAAAATAAAATGTCCGTCTTGCTATTGGTCCTACAACAAACAATTCTACAAATACGGTACATTACACCTTGCATTGATAAAAACTAACCCTCAATCAGCATGATTGAAAAATAATTTTACCGAGGAGTTTCAAGCAGAAATTCCACCTGATGTGACAGTTTTAAATAAATTCAAAATGGCGGCGATGTATTATAAGGTTGAGGGTATATATTTTGATAAACAGAAATTATTGTTTATACAAACGCACCTAAAAGCAATCTTTCTATCGAATGAAAAGTAAAATTGGCAATTTATTGGAAATCATTTAAGATGTATTTATTTATTTAACTTGTAATTATTGACATTAAACAGCAACGAAGTAGGGTATACTGATCGGTGGTCGAACGTGATCGAGAGTCGAACGCTATTGGTCACATACCATATTCTTACCACGCAAGTAGTTCTATTCTAAAAATGTATGTATTATTTCAAAAATTTCCAGGGGTACTAAATGGTCGAATTTGGTTCCTTTTATGGCATGGATGGAAAGAAAAAGGTTTGAAAAAAAAATACAGGCAGGAAAAAATTTAGAAAAATTATCTTTCTATCCGCAATAGAAAGGATGTAAAGAGGCCAGTGTTTATACAAATTCCAAAGTGAAAGTGAATTTTTTATGGTAGGGGTTATTTTAGGGGTCATATCTCAGTCCTCTCTCGATTGATTTTCCTGTAGTTTGATTATGTTGTTGGACTAGTGTCATTCTATAGGTATGCTGTATTTGAACTCATTTGAGCCGGTGGAATTTTTTATATGATTTATTGTTGTATAAAGGGAAAAATAATTGTGGTCTGTGTCCTATTCACGAAAAGCATAAACAATGAAAGATAGATAACTCCTCTTTGTCGTCTTTGTTTTTCTATTTACAATACGTTAGAGTTATCTTCCGTTGACTGAACTCTTTTGATCACGAGTACAAGGTGCCAACTGAGCTGCGTTTCTTATTTTATTTTAGTCCACCGGTGTTGTTCCAGAGTTTAAAACTTTGGTATTTTAGCAAAGTGATTTAAATTATAAATAATTTTATCTAGATAATATATTTAAAAAGCTAATTTTGCCATGTTTTGGATACATGATTTTCATATAAATCACCCAAAGATCATTTTATATAATAATATAATCTGAAGCCGAACACCTAAAATGACTGCAGGTCGAACAGTGTTCGACTTCAGATATATCTATTCAATTAAAAATCTATATCTTTGTAACGAGATGGAATTCATCATTGTAATTTGCAGATTAAGGATAACTTTTATAAGTAGACAAACACATGTGTTTTCACTGTCATTCAAAATTGACGTAAATTATAGCGTGTATAGCTTTAATGTTATGCAGAGTTTTTATGCAAATTGTAAACTAATTAACAAGTCCTTAATATAATATTTTCATTTAAAATATATGCTAAAGTAAAAAGCTTCCAGAGCGTGGCTTAGACACTGGAAAATAACACTAAGTTGCTAAATCAGAAAAAAATACTCCAATGACCAGATACTCAAATGCAGAAATTAATTTAGTTTAAATATTAGAATATTTAACACTTCTTAATTAATAGGACGAGAAGCGTTGTCGTCAAAAATCTATTTGCTGTTGGAATGCATCACCACGGAGGAAGAGAACTATAGAGAGATATCCCGATGTTCGGCTCCCTAGAGCCAACCAATAAATGGGACCCAAAGACAATGATCATCTATCACGACAGGAAAATGTTGCACATGGCCGCGTACCTAAAGAGATCAGACGCTGCTATGGTGTTTGAGCTTTTCCAGAAAGGCATCATCACCTGTTATCTAAAAGCTAAGGGTCCCACTGAGCAAATTACAATGAGAAACGGACCACGCAAACAATTTCTATAATACCGAATTGTGATGTACATGTGCACGCAGTACCGGACGGATATATTCATTTTCATAGCGCGTATAATCTGTGAATCAATCGGTAGATAAAATGTCTTCCGAATCTTGTTAGCAAGTTTTTGAATTCATCTTTATAGGTACAGGTCTTTCAGACGTAGCTGTAATAATTATCTACATTTGTGTACAGGATTGAAACCATTAAAGCTGACATGAATTCATAAAAGCATTTGGTCGACATATTAGTTTCGATCGCTCCTTTACTGCCTCTGGGGTACATATACCGGTTGAGAAAGTTACAGTCGGTTGCTTTCCGATCGAGGCATTCACGTTGCACGGACTTCTAAATGCATGAACTACACATTGTAGTAAAATGTAGTAATAAAGAATAAAGAAAACAACAATCAATGAAATACAAAAATATTTATTCTTTGAAGCATGTCCTAGGTATCCGTATTATTTTTGCACAGACAGTGCTGCCTTACTTCGCATGCACATCGAACACGTGTGTCGTTCATACAGAGTGCATAACGTCTGCATCTTCTTGGAAACCCCGGCGACACTACATCCAACACAGTAGATAAATGATCATAGTAAATCCAAGAAAGTAACAACGTTTCCATCCGTTCCTACAAAAACACTCCGTTTATAAAATCCATGCGATAATTGACATTGCTCGATCTGCCACAGTGTGTGGTTTGCGCATGTGCGATGTTATAACATACACAGGGAAACGGCCTACAATTATCGAGGAATTTTTGAAGTATCTGCGCCTGGATTTCAGTCTGTCTTGTTTCGTCGTTTATTGGATATATCTTGCCAGTGAAGTGGTTGTCATATTATTTTTGTTCAAAACGCGTTTTTACAAGTCTTTTCGTCCAAGGTGACGTGTTTGGGTGTATGAAATTCCTGAATGCGATGAAGCAAGACGAGGGCTCTCGGCCTTATTAGGGGGTGTGTAGCGATGAGCAGAACAATAGAAATCGACAACTAATATGGCGGTAGTCGGAGATAAAAGGGAAATGAATTGATGTCAGCTTTAATAATAAAATAGACCGTTTTAAATAATCAACCATTATCATAATGTTAAAAAAAAATCATAATATTTATGGTTTTTTATTTTATATATATTTTTTTTTTATATCAAAAAGACATATTTCTGGAATTAGATTTGTAATTGCCTTCTATAACCTTAGAAATTACATTTAATATATATTTGATATATTGCTAAATACTTCTGAAAAGTTTTAGATTAATTAATAGAAAAGTATTATTTAATGGGGGGGGGGGTCCTAAAATGCCATTAATCAAATTCAAGCAACGCCACGGATGAGGTGTAATTGATAGATTGTATCACTTATATTGCTTATTGAGATACGTCCTTTCAGACCAAATGGTCATCCATGATAAAAGTTGCACAATTCTGACAACTTCATGGAGAGTTCCACGGTAACTACAACCACTGCTGACATACGAAGTAGAATATTAGACTAGATCCAAACCGGCTTGTTCAGTGCTGTTTGCATTTATACTTTTATCTTTATCAATTTCAATTGTGACTGAATTTCTAGAGGGGAAAACCAAAGTTTATCTGTGTTTACATATTATCTAATTGATCAAATTTTCATTTGAGGAAATCGATCGGTGAAATAGTGAATTTGAAAGACCAGTATTTCAATACTCTTGTTCGATAATTTAATTTTAACAAAGCAGATAGTTCAATGATAAAACATTTATCTACTGTCTACATCGCCTCCGTTTGAGTCAAATGCTTAGCTTACAAAATGTGTTTTCTATTCTTGCCGTTAAAGCTATACACGCTATTATTTGCGTCAATTTTGAATAAAGGGGAAAATGTATGTGTTTGATTACTAATAAAAGTTACCTTTATGCTGTTAATTATAATGCTCAATTCGATCACGTAACAAATATATCAAATATCAAACAATAAAAAATATTTATTTTCCTGCCAGGAAAGTAATGCCCCCTCGTGAATATCAATCTATCACGTGATATCGACAGCTAAATTTAGTCTATCATACCAAAACTGGTGAAGGGTCAACATCTTCATAATTGTGATAGTTTCACAAAGGAAAGGATATTTTCAGTAAAGCATAATTTTTCCGATACACGAGTACAAACAAAAGAAAAAAATACAAGCCTGTAAGTAGATATGAATACTACCTTTAAAAAAATGACGTAGACCTGTGTTTTTCCCCTATGTGCTATTTATAGATCCTATAAGTGTTAATGCAGAAGTAAGGGTATCGTGAATGACAAACGTATTTTACTCAGTATACATGTATGTATTTCAAATTAACAACTGTTAAGCATATCAAAAATCAAGTTGGATATTTAATTAGGCAAACAATAACGACCACCTAGTTCTCCGCGGACATGCGCAATGAGGTCGGTTTGCTCTTCCTTCATCAATATTCATGAAAAGGTATATTTTTCTGGCAGGAAAATAAACAATTAAAAATCTATATCTTTGTAACGAGATGGAATTCATCATTGTAATTTGCAGATTAAGGATAACTTTTATAAGTAGACAAACACATGTGTTTTCACTGTCATTCAAAATTGACGTAAATTATAGCGTGTATAGCTTTAAATGTAGAATATTTTCCAAAATGTTCTTTTACAGAACCATGTTGATGGTGAATGGGGCTTAAATTAGAATTTAAAAAAAAAATGAATCCTCTAAACACTGCGATTTCGCCGCTTTTAAACACCGAAATTTACCCTTTCAAATAAAAATAAGGTAATAATTTAGCTTAAAGATGTAAGAATGATTTCTATGGGAATTAAAAACATATTTGTTAAGGATATTTTCCTTATAATTATTATATCAACTGGATCTCGTTAAAAGTAACTAGTAGGTCTTCCGTCTGATTTGTTTTATATGACACGATGAAATATCGATACTATCTGCAAATTTGGGATCCTGTTAAAACTGGGTTTTTTGTCTCGGGGCCGGAAACGGACGAACGGAAGTGATTAATGAAAATGAAAGCCAGTATTTCTTATACATTTTCCTAGTGTACATCACTATTTATCAGGCTAGATGAAACAACCAAGAAAGTCTGTTAAACTTTTTAAAACCATGAATTGTTCGAACCCTTCCAGTGATCATGAGTACCGGCAGTAACAGTTAACAAAATAAAACCAGTCAACACATCTTCAATCAATTGACTATTATTCATAAAAGTCTTAATCACTTACAGTGACTAAAATCTCATAGGTTTCAAATTTTTAAAAAAGAGTAAAGCTACCTAAGATATTTGATATATCTCACCGAAAAAGAATATGTTTGCTTATTTAACATTGTATAGTTAACATTTATAAGATTTTATGCTAATATATTCATTCCATGTAAAGTTAATTCAAAAAAGGAAAAAAAATAATTTTTTAAGTGCTTCCGGTGACGACCGAAAGCAACGTCAAATCAAACAAAATAATGTGAACACAGGTACATACTTCGGAATATCATCCCACAAAGTTTGGTTGTTCTAGTTGTCACCGTTTTTGAGATCACGTGGAGTCAGTGTTTATTGTCTCTTGACAGGAAACGGAGAAACGACAAACATGTGCAGTGATAATAAAAGTTAGTATTTCTTGAAAATTAGACAACTGTAGTTAAGTTTAGTTTAGTTTAAATTTCAAAGAACTTAATTTGTTTGAACCATTCCGGTGAGGACCGGAAGTGACGGTTGACAAATAAAAGCGGTTAAACGCATTTTCTATAAAATGTCTATCCTCAATGTAATTTTTGTAAATTGATCACTTGCACTTTCTGAGATCTCTTGGGTAAAACATTTGTTTGAAAAAGGCTATCCGAAATATTTGAAGTATATCACCGGAAGTAGATTTTTTTAAAATTTGATATCAGATGACATATGTTAGGATTTGATATCAGATGACATATGATAGGATTAATACCTATATTTTAATTGTATGTAAAATAATTTTAATGCATAAATTTAATGCATAAAAATTGAAGTGCTTCTTGTGACGACCAAAATTATGACGAACCAAACAATATGATTTAAAGACATCTACAACCATAGACCTGTAATCCTACAAAATCTAATTGCTCAAGTCTTAATATTTTTTAGATCTCGATGTCACAAGCTTTTTGTTGCGGGACAGGAAACGGACAACAGGTAATGAATTTTGGAAAAAAAATGAAATTAAAACAACATAATAGTGCACAGCTGCAAACTGTAGTATACATACCCTTAAAACTTTGGAGTTATATCTCTGATGGTTTCGAAGATCAGCTCTGCACGAAATAGGTCGGAAAAAATAACTATATCGACCGTAATTTGGAACCGGAAGTGACGTCAAAAATTTCAGAAACATAAAAAAATCAGATCACATTTAATCATCTGTGAAAAATTGGTTGAGATCGGTCGAAAAGTGTACGAGAAATCGCGTGCACAAAAATTTGGAAAAAAAAAATTAAACAGTACGAAATCAATAAGGTCTCCGTTGGAAAGAAATACATTAATAAGGCCTAAAAAAAAGTTGTATGTTTAGGGTAACCCGACCTAACCTACAAAAATGCCCCAATCCTACCATTTTTAGATATCTGTTTTGTGATTGTGAATTTAATGTTATTTCTATTAACGAGGCTGGGGGGGGGGGATGGCTGCCATTTGAAGCGTTTTTATCTCTATACAAAAAAGATTTTCACTTTACTGTTCTATAACTCTTACATCGTACTGAAATTGTCTTTTGAAAGAAATGGATATGATGGTATTGAAGCATTATTTAAAGAGTCAATTGATGGTAAACCAAGGGTTACAAGATGCATCCAACTTTTCAAAGGGAGGTAACTTGTAAAATCCAAATATTTTGTTCTAATATTTTCCTTTTATTCTTTTTTTTTTTTAATTTCACCATCGAATTTTTTTTTAAATGCTCAATCTTTATAACAAATGTATTGGATATTATTATGATAAAATTTGGAAAAATCTTGCGGCTACTTTTTCTTTGTTTTACATATTTGCATTTGTATGACATATATATTTTTGGTAAAATTGTGATACTTTACTTTATAACAAATAATGTTAAGTTTTTCTTATTGTGTTAATTTTTTGTGATGTTATTGGTATGTTTTTTGCCTTTATTTATATTTAAAATATTTTTCAAAATTTTTTTTTTTACATAATGTGCAGTTTCTTCAGATGCAATAAATAATAAAATTAACGATGATTATGATGTGGTCTTCCATACTAAAATGTAAATTAAGATTATATGAAACATTTCTGCAAATTTGGTGAATTTTGGAGAAATTTTTTGGACCCCCCAGCCTCCTTAAAAAAAATATGCTTTTGAATATGACACAAACAAACATTCTTAGAATTCATTTAGAAAAAAAATATGATAAAATAAAAAAAAATCCCTACATACCTAACCTACTTTTTTCATCAATGTTACCCTAAACAAACAATTTTTTATAGGCCTAAATACATTTGTAAACTTCAGTGCGAAATTCCGACTGCGCTGCTACGGCTAAATAGAGGCCATTGTATACTTTATGTTTTAAAAAAAACCCGCTTAGGTGGAACGTCAATCAAGCGTGCGAATAGAGTGCATGAATAAATTATAGAGTGTTTGAAGTGTTTACTAAGTCTTTTAAGTAATAACAAGCAATCTGAAAAACTGTCCTTTAGGGCTTGAGACAGTCAAATACATGTATATTAATCAAAATTTAGATTTTGACAATGTTTTGATACTTTTTCAATTGTTGATTACGATGTCGCATAGGGTAGCTCAAAGTGTGAATGTGAATACACAGCTGACATGAATTCACCGACGAGTGAACCTAATGGTTATTGAAAAGCCTTCAGGAAAGTCACTTGAACTTTCAACCTCGACCTACCTGTAACATTATTTATTCTTGTTTCTTGATGCTACGTCGTCACTGCATGAACCCGTCGCACACGAGGACAGAGGGTGAATATCAAAACGTTTTGATCATTTTTTTAATGATTTTGTTTTGTAACATGTAGTAATACTTTTGGTGAAGGGGTTAATGATGGTAAAAGGTGGTAAGTTTGTGCAGGTTTTATTTTCTGTTTTTATAATTATTCATACATTTGTCACATGAAATAATATATCAAGATAGAATCATATTTATCTACTGAACATGCAGTAATATAATAATTATATTTGCACTGTAAACAACACTGCTAAGCGATATATAAAGGCAATTCCATGTACAATTTTGTAGATAACTTTTAATGCCATGGAGTATATGTTGAAGTCTGTTATGATTCCAACAGTGATCGTGATTTCATTCATGATGATGAATACTGTTGCCGTGACAACGGACAACCGTGTTATTCTAAGTGGAGTGCTGGTTGGTTCGGCTCTGGCAGCGTCACAATGTAAGTACTGCACATTTGAAGAGTTTAATTTTGTTCAGAATTTTACTTGTCCGTTGTGGAAAACACATAGCAGAATTTTTTCTGTGAATTATAAAAAGTAGGTTCTGTTTGTGCTAGTTTAATCAGTACAAAGTAAACCAAATCGTGTGCGGTCATGCGACCCATCATAAAATTAAACATGGATTTTTGCTGTGGTCAATTTCAAATATGTTCAAATTAGAAATAATTACATGAGTATGAAAAGGTATTACAGCTTCCGTTTTCTTGATAACCATTCATTTTAAATCTGCCCTACCTTGAAACTAGAAGATCGCACAGTGCATAAAGAAGTTGTATTGGATTGGAGAGAACAACTTATTTCAATATTAGGAAACACGAAAGAGAATTTCTTTTCTTACCAATATTAATAATAATTGCACATGTAAAAATTACATTATAAGATGGTTAATGTGAAACGGCAATTAGATTTCCGTTTGTGATGCTTTATTTGGTTTAAAAGTACGAGTCCAACGGGATCATATAAATATTTGAATTTTTTCTTTACTTTAGCAGGCATTTAGGTATAACGGTATCAACACACTGTGGCGCTTTCATTTCTACTATACATTATCACAAAGTTATCTCAGTTTAGAAACATGCAATTGTTTATGAAACATTGTGTTGAACTACGTTCTTAAAGAGTAAGATTCAAATGGAAAACAGCAAAGTAGGCACTGTGTAAATTGAGCTGTCCTATTTCCTTGAACATTAGCGTAAATTCCTTATTTATCGCGGATGATCAATTTTGCAATTCCTTCTGTTTTGCATCGAATGTCAAAAACCGGCAGTGTCTATGTTTTGCTGCATTCTTTATAGTTCACAATTGCCAGAAAGATAAAAAAGGTTTTAAAATTCAAGATAATTGCTTCTTGCGAGTTTTCGCTAATTATTCTTAGCGATGTAGGTAGGACTTCACATTAAAAGCTAACCCTGAAATTTGATTACATTTATTTTATTCAGATGGGAGCTACACGTTCAGTCCATTAGAGTTTGCAGCTTTGACGACTTCTCTTCTTGTTTTGAACTATCCTAGAAAACAGACGCAAACTATGAAAGGTAATAAGTAGTTGGACTAATGGCTGGCTGAGGAAACACCTATAGTAAAACAATTAAACTTGCATTAGTTTTTCTATTAATCTTAAAGGTCTTCTTAGTAACAAAAACAATCTATAGAAGTTTTCTTCCATTGTATGATGCATCTACACTCTATGCAAAGGAAGATGAATTTCAATACATGATCATTGGGGTGGTCCATTTTTTCCCGTGAGGTGGAGTTTATCAGAATTTCGCTAATTTGTGTTCACTAGGCCGGGGAAGGGGTGGAGGAGAAAGGTCTGTTTTGGTTATATTTATAATTGTTTATGTGAGTTTAAATTTACAGGGGTTCAGATTCCTCCTCCCTTATGATCCGTGTTGTACCGAGAAGTCCCCAAGACAGCTAATCGGATAAATCAAGAAAGTTCTAAATGTAAGACAGAATGTTTGGTGTTTTAATTGTCAATAAAAGGTTGGTAAAATATAAAACCTAATGATATCAAAAGTAAAGAGGGGTAAATTGCACACAGGCAAAGGTTGGGTATTAAGGTAGATACAGTGGCTTTCGTGTCCGGTAAGTTTTTTTTTACACAGTTTGATAAGTATGAACACATCAATGGTCATTTAAGATGACTTGTATTTGAATTAAAGCATTGTACAAGTATGGTACGGTGGCTTCAGAACAAATATAATGCTAATATTTGTCAAAAGCAGATGAAAATCATAAATATGTCAAAACACTTGGTGGAAAATTACTTTACAAAAAGAAGGGAGGGGGTACTACTGCAATTGTTTCTACGGTATTGCCAGCTAGAAGCAAATGTTATTATTAAGTATACAGTTTGAATGAGTATATCCTATTTAGTGACTGTTAGACTATGTATATGTGTTACATTCCCATTTTTTCAATGTTTGCACACAAAAAAACCCCCCAAAAAACTAGTCAAACAATATGAGGGTATACATGTTCAAGAGACTATCAAACGAAAACTAGTATGTCAATTTAGTACTGACTGTTAAATTATCCCTATGTGGTACATTCCCATTTTTCCCCCTCAATTATTGGAAAAAAAAACCACACACACACACAAAAAACCACGTGTAAAATTAGTCAAACAATATGGGGGTATAAATGTTCAAGAGACTATCAAACGAAAACTATCTGGTCAATTTAAATAAAATATGTTCTGTTGTTAACTAAATATATAACTCATTAAAAATGTTTCATAAAAGGAGTAAGTTAACAGTATAATTTTTTAGAAATTTCTTAAAATATGAAACTTTTATCACGAGTTTTTTGGAAGGTCGTGTGAAGAAAAATGTAAATATTTTTGTATATTTTATGTATATTTTTTCAGTTAACGAATACCAAAAGATTTTCTTAAATGGTAACTAATATAAAGTTTTTGGTTCATAATTTAATATATGATGAGTTCCTGCTTTATTGTGTTAAAAACTTGGCTGTTGAATTTTTGGACCTTGTTAGCTGAAACTCACTGTAGGTAAGCAAACATGCAAGTGTATCAATATTTTGGCCGCTGTAGTAAGTTTTTAAGTTG
The DNA here is from genome assembly GCF_025612915.1 of Magallana angulata. NCBI lineage: Eukaryota > Metazoa > Mollusca > Bivalvia > Ostreida > Ostreidae > Magallana > Magallana angulata. The sequence goes on from NC_069111.1 coordinate 43,181,673, forward strand.
TTTAAACTGCTCGAATTAAAACTGTTCGGGATATAATGATCATTAGACTGCCTTGTTTCAGGAAAAGGTTTGTCTGTCGCAAAGATGAAAGGTGATAATTATTTTCTGTTTCAATACTAGATTCCTTTTCCTTGACGTTTTTGTTGACAAAACATATATTTCTTTCAAGCTTTGTAGCATGACTGTCTCTTATTATGTTAAGTAATTCAATAAAGGTATGTTACGGTGCAACTTCTCAATTGCCTTGTTTACTGAGTACAAAACTGTTGGTCAACGACATTAAGTTTCTGATGTAACATTCATATATTGCCTAATTTAAATTTTATAATAATGTTGCAGATCTGACGTTCTATGGAGCAATTCTTGTGAAAATTCAGTTTCTCAATCCAAGTTTTCTCGTAGAGAAACGGATCATTTTTTGGTTCTACTAAAACAATTTTTTATACACAAATATTAATAATATGCCCATACATTGATCTTAACAATTACCAATCAAGCCTATTCCATTAATAGACTTAAATTTTTCGTTCCATCTATGAACTGCAGCTTGTTAATTTTTTACCTTAAAAAACAACTATATAGTAATTGACAAAATAATGTAATTTATTAATGACGAATCAAAAACTTGTACAAATAAACCACATCACAAACAGGGAGATTAATATCATGTGAGTGCAATTGAAGTTTCAAGAGGACTACAAAATTGTGAGCTGAACGACGTGTACTTAACGTTGTTACTATAATGTGCCCAGAACGAAGCAGCAAATAGCCATTGTCCGATTTTCTCCTCCTCAAGTATTATTCAGACCATCCGCAATAGTTTTATCTTTGCTATCCAATGGTTTTTGGTCCACTCTGCTCTCCATAAACCCTAGGGAGATTTCATTACAAAAACTCGGTGATGCGGTGGCGCAATTTAGCGAATAACTTGTGCACCTCTCACAAATATAATTTTAATCGGAGAAAACAATGGAATACATGTAAATACCGCTTAAAAACATGCTGAATGAAACAAAAATTTACAACACTATCAAATAAGAATAAAAAGATAACGTAGAGAAAGCAAGGAATATTTTGTTTATTGTAGAAACGCGTACCGGGAGTGAAAATTCACCGATATATAAAATCGTTCATGCCATAAAACCAGGTATCGCTGTCTTGAATATTGCGACACATGAAATTAAACACAATACAGTTCAATGAACCTCTAAAAGCAAAAACCAGATCTGGTTAGACCATCATTGGGGAGGCACTGTGTCGACTACCTGTGTCACAACCTGTGAAAAGCACCAAATATTTTACCGAATATCACACGTGTGTTCATTTAAATTTAATTTACAAGCGCATGTTTTAAACGTTTCCATTTGAATTTCTTCTCACAATTGCAGCCAATCATAAAGCGGAACTTTTCACCGAGTTGCCGTGATGAGATTTGCCAAGGGTGACATGTATAACAGCAAGTAGGCTGAAACCCTTGGCTAGCGAAAATGCAGTAGTTCTGGAGAACAGATGTCACAGTTGTATGTTAGTTTGTTTCCATTACGACGAAATTTTGTCTTATATGACCCTGAAAACGCGCCTCCAATGTAAAGAGCGCACTTATAAATGTAAAAAGTATTCAGTATTCTGCATCTAATGACATTTCAGTCATGCAGTTAGATTTCAAATCATCTATACTAAATTGATCTTAGTAGTCCATACCTGTAATCTCTAAGTTAAATTGATTAAATTTAAATCTTTTAAAGTTGTAAATTGTACGTGTATTTGAATATCCGTATATCGACTTCAAATCTATTTAAAAACAATAGAACTAACTTGATTTTGCAGTTTTGCGTCTGTTAATATCTGTGTCGATTTGATTCACAAATTTTTAAAATGAATTTTTTCCTTAAAATTCATTAAATTAATTTGAAATGACTTTAAATGTCAATTAAAAGCATACCATTAAAGATGCTCTTTCGTATAATGATATTTTTCGATTTCATTTGAATGAGGTTTAAATTTCAGGAAATATTATCAATTTGATTAATTTTATTTTGATTGGATCTCCTTTAGTCTTGTATTTTCTATCTTAATAAAGAAACTATTAGAAATTAAGATGTTTTTCGATTTCATTTGGATGGAGTTTAAATTTTCAGAAATAATATCAATTAAATTACATCCGAAATTAAATAACTTCAAATTATTTATTTAGATTGGACCTCCTATAGTCTTATATTTTCTATTTTAACAAAGAAATTACGAAAAATATGTATATTTCATTTTAAGTGGAAATTTAATAGCAATTTCGAATTAGATTTATCTTGTCAAGTTGTCCTACAACTGTGTCGCTATCTTTAAAAGTGTTAATAGGTCAATGAAAAGTATTTAATCTCTTGATTAAATTGAAGAACACGGCTACTGTAATATCCAGACGAAAAGAATAACATTAAGAAGTTAAGTTGTCGTGACTGTTCCGTAAGAATTGCATTAGACCCTTCCCTACTACCAAACTATTGCTATCCAGAGGTGTATGAAGTTAAGATACATATAGAATCCTGTATGTCTATCTACCTGTCGGATCTATAACTTGCTCGCTATCTTAATATGTTTTCTGAAAGCGCAAGAGTATGCTTTCGCCATGTATTATTATACCCTCGCTCCGAACTAAAGTGCGCCAGGCATTTTCGTTTATTAGTGCGACCCCATTTTCCCTGTCATTAGTATTACCTTGATTTCCATTCAGTAAACTTCCTCCTTCCAAACAGCACGTGTTGTGGTTGTCCCTTATTTATTGGCGTGGTGGAAGCGGTATTCGACCCCCCGTTCAGTGAACATAAGGTACTTTAATCACACCGTAATTATCTATTACCGTGGACACGTGTGTGTATTGGATACTGTTTTGGCTTTATTACAAAACATGGCTAGTACGTCTCGCGCGCCAAAACAATGGTGCCTTACAAAGATTGAGACTGTCAACACGTTTGAAAATTGGAGACATAACTTGTTATATACACTGTCCCTTGATAAAAACTTCGCACCATTCCTAATTACCGGAACATGGTGGGAGAAAAAGGCCAAAAATACTCCATTCTGCGGATTCACCGACGACGACGAATCGATACCCGAAGGCAGCCGCCTCACTCGCATGCAGAAAGTTCACATGCTTGAGCTTATGTTGGGCCTGATTGCAAACTACTGCCCTGTTATTTCTAGGAACACAATCGTTAAAAATTCTACGTCAGTTGATCAAATTTGGCAGACTATTCGACTCCATTATGGTTTTCAAACCACTGGCGCCCACTTTATCGATTTTGACTCCATACGATACGACCCGAGCGAGCGCCCTGAGGACCTCTTCCAGCGTTAAACAGCTTTTGTTGAGGACAATCTATTGCGTAAGGATATTGGTATAACTCACCATGGCCAAACACCTGAGGACGATGAGGAACTGAGCCCGTCAATGGAAAATTTCGTGGTATTAACGTAGTTACGATTGCTCCACCCTGAGCTTCCAAAACTTGTCAAACAGAGATACGGTACAGAACTTCGAGCAAGGACGCTGGCATCTATCAAGCCAGAGATTTCACAGGCACTTGATTCATTGTTGGAGGAGCTCAGGACATCTGAAGATGCTAAAGCCATGAGAACTGCTGTAAATAAGTTTTCTAAGCCTACCAATAAACAACACACTACAGCCTATCGTTCTAGATCCTGTTCCCTTTGAAAAACAGCCGGTCGGCCTGATAACCATTTTCTCAGCAAGTGTACCTTCCTACCATTACAGGACCGCCAATGCATGGCCAAAGCACGCGCTATCTCAGAAATTCATGATGTTGAGGACCTTGAGGACTCCACTGCAGACAGTATCCAACCAGTCTCTTCCAGTCGTATCCAGGTCCGACAATCACCGTACGTGGACACTTTTCATGGCCATATTCCTGTTAGACTTACAATTGCAGCGGCGCCACAGGAAACATGATGAGAGCGTCTACTTCAACCAAACTGAATGCCAAGATTACTGGAAGCTCCCAGTCTGCTCATCAGGCAGACGGTTCATCGCCTCTTACAGTTCTAGGTGAAACAAGACTTCACTTCACCCGTGGCGGACATGAACTCTACTTTGAAGGCCTTGTCGTAGAAAACCTGGACACTGAGGTTCTGGCGGGCATACCAATTATAGAGATGAACGACATATCTATTCGTCCCTCCCGCCGTGAAGTGTGTACAGGTAACAAATATGTGTATACGTACGGATCATCTGCCGCCCAAACTCGTAAACATACTGTACGTAGAGCACACATTGTTCGAGCTCCACCTCAGTCAGTTACATTGTGGCCAGGGGATTTTATAGAAGTTGACTTACCTGAAGATATGCTAGGTTCTGACAACACATTCTTTGTAGAACCTCATAGCTTAACTGACAAGTCAGTAATGTGGCCTGAACCGTGTATTGTTTCAGACGTCTCAGGGAAAATCCGAATCCCTAACACTACCGCCGGTCCCTTGGTCCTGCGACGAAATGAACACTTATGCCAAGTTAGGACAACATTTGTGCCTGAACCGTCCACTTGTTCAAAACTGACACCAACCAAGTCCGGTAGTTCTAGTGTGTTCCATTCAGATGCTGTGAGAGTTGATCCCGACTCCTTGCTCCCAGTCAGAACAAAAAGTAGATTTGAAGAGTTGCTACACAGATACGACAATGTATTCAATCCCCTCTTCAGTGGTTATAATGGTGCCGTTGGACCCCTTGAAGCCAAGGTCAATATGGGCCCCGTACAACCTCCCCAAACGAAAGGCAGAGTCCCACAGTATTCAAAGGATCAACTTTGCGATCTACAGGAAATGTTTAATGAACTAGAAAACATAGGAGTTTTCAAACGTTCGGAAGATTTGGGCATTTCCGTGGAGTATATCAACCCTCTTTCCTTGTGAAGAAACCCAGTGGTGGTTTTCGTCTAGTTACTGCGTTTGCTGATGTGGGTCGATATAGCAAGCCTCAGCCCTCTCTTATGCCCGATGTAGACTCCGCTCTTAGATTGCACAATGGCAGTACATCATTATTTCGGACCTCACAAAGTCATTCTATCAAATTCCGCTATCACGGGATTCGATGAAATATTGCGGCGTAGTTACTCCATTCCAAAGAGTGCGGGTCTACGTCCGAAGGACCATGGGAATGCCCGGCTCGGAAACGGCTCTCGAGGAACTTACTTGTCGTGTATTACGTCACCTGGTACAGGAAGGGGTGGTAGCCAAGATTGCACACGACTTGTATTGCGGCGGTCATACACCTGAAGAGCTCTTAAAAAACTGGGAAAGAGTCCTTATCGCATTACACAAATGCAGCCTCAACCTGTCGGCTTCGAAGACTATCATAGCTCCTAAAGACGCAACAATCCTTGGATGGCACTGGCACCTCGGAACGATCCAAGCAAGCCCACATCAGATAGCCACTTTAGCTAGCTGCCAACCTCCAAAGACTGTAACGGCACTAAGATCCTTTATTGGCTCATACAAGGTTCTATCAAGAGTCATTAAAAACTCATCTAACCTTATAGCTCCACTTGAGGATATAATCGCAGGCGGAAACGCTATGGATACCATAAGGATACCATAGCTTGGTTACTTGCAGCATTCGACAGGGCCCAAAAAGCTCTAACTACACACAAAGCCATTACCCTACCCAGACCTAGTGATCAACTCTGGATAGTGACTGATGGAGCTTTTAGAAAATTGGGACTTTGAGCTACTTTGTATGTAGGGCGCGAGGGGAAACCACTCTTAGCCGGCTTTTTCAGCGCTAAACTCAGACCGAACCAGCGTCAATGGTTACCTTGTGAGATCGAGGCACTTGCTATTGCCGCGGCAATTAAACACTATAGCCCATTCATCTTTCAATCTAAACTGTCAACCTGTGTTCTCAAGACAGCAAGCCTTGCGTCCAAGCGTACGAGAAACTCTGTAGAGGTGAATTCTCCACAAGTCCTAGAGTGTCTTCATTCTTAGCAACAGCTAGCCGCTTCCAAGTATCCATTCGGCATGTTTCAGGTCAGGCTATCCTGCCTTTTGATTTTGCCAGCCGCAACGCCCCAGACTGCAGCACCCCGTCCTGCCAAATCTGCAATTTCATCCACCTTCAAGAGGACTCGGTAGTGCGACATATAACCACACAAGATGTCCTTAGTGGTAAAATAAAGTTACCGTTTACAAGCAGAGCTGCATGGCTATCCATACAAAATGAATGCCCCGATATACGACGTACAATAGCACACCTCCGGCAAGGTACGCGTCCATCCAAGAAAATCACTAACATACGAGATGTGAAGAGATACTTAAATGTCGCAACACTTGCTCGGGATGGCTTATTGGTTGTCAAGAAACAGTTGCCCTTCACCCCCTATCAGGAATGTATAGTCATCCCAAGACAGATACTGGACGGATTGCTAACTTCACTACACATAATGCTAGATCACCCTTCTTGTCATCAGCTGAAGAATGTTGTTAGCCGGTATTTCTATGCTCTGTATCTGGAAAAGGCCGTCGAATTAACTACAAACACTTGTCATCAGTGTGCATCTCTGTTGAAAACTCCAAAAGTCTGCGTTGAACAGGGTTCATCCGATCCACCAGAGACAGTAGGTTCTACTTTTGCCGCTGATGTACTAAAACGTGAACGGCAGCTGATACTCGTTATTCGTGAATGTGTCACATCCTTTACATTTACAAAGCTCATAGAAAGTGAACGCCACCTTGACCTTAGAGATGCTATCATACAACTCCTTGCTGAGGTGCATCCATTAGATGGTCCATTCGCAGTCATCAGAACAGACCCAGCACCTGGATTTAAAGCACTGGTTAGTGACCAACTCTTAGCTCGTCATCGCTTATCAATCGAGCTCGGCCGAGTCAAAAACCAAAACAAATATCCAGTTGCTGAGAGAGCGATACAAGAACTTGAGGACGAAGCTCTGTGATCTAATTTGTCTAACTCTGCCTTGACACCTTTAACTTTGTCCCTTATCACAGCCCGTTTAAAAACCCGCATCAGAAGCCGCGGTTTATTATCCAGGGAAATGTGGACTCAAAGAGATCAATTATCTAACAACCAACTACCTGTTGCTGACCATGAGCTTATTCTTTCACAGCAAGAGCTCCGACAGAAGAACCATATTTATAGTGAACGAGCAAAATGCCCATCTGGCAGATTCCCTGCACTCCCTAATTTGTGCGTGGGTGACGTAGTTTATCTCCGATGTGACCTTAACAAGAGTAAGTCACGTGACCGATATCTTGTTGCTGAAGTCGACCCACCCTGGTGTAACATCAGAAAATTTGTCGGCAACCAACTACGCCAGACCTCGTATCGTGTAAAGTATACAGACTGTTATAAAGTCACAAGTGATTATCCAGAGGTGACAAACAAAATACAGACACTCCCACACTGATGAGGATAACCAAAATCCAGAATATCTGCAAAGCGATGACGTTCCCCACTCACCTTCTTTACCAGAAGTTCCTTCTGCAATATCTGAAGTGCCTTCTCCTCAACAACATACATCGATAATCGCCCCTAACCCGGCAGTAGACTTAACCGAGACTCCTGATAACTGTGGTACGGAACTAGCAGCATTACCGGTAGACTCCGAGTTCAACACAGAGGAGCCCATTCCAAGTGATTTACCCGACAGACACCGTTGTGACCCGGCCATCACGACGCCGCACACTGCCTAAGAAATTTGACGAGTTCGTAATGTTTTAATAACAGTAAACTACTCTTTCTTGTGAAATATTTTATAACTATTGTTTACTTATTGACACTAAGTTTGTGTTAGAAACATTTCTGTCACATAGTATTTCTTAATTTGCGTTGTGAAGGGCAGAATAATCTCTTAAACCTAAGGGTAGTACAGTACCCGCAACGTTATTTTTTACAATCCTATCCTATCCTATCGTGGATCAATCCTATCGTATCGTGCGTGTATACTGTTCTATCGTGTGTTCATTTTATCCTATCGTGCGTGTATACTGTTCTATCGTGAGTTAATCCTATCCTATCGTGCGTTAATCCTATCAGGTTAATCGTTTAATTTTAACACTTCTTCCGTTTATCCGTTTATTCGTGCCTTTTCATAAGCAAGTAAATTTATTACTAAGTTGCAACTCGTTCGGTGCGCCGTATACGAATATTTATCGAACAAGAATTGTAAAATCTGTATTGTATACCCAATGAAGGTTTCACATATGTGTGGATATATATATAAAGAAAAAAAAAGGGAAAAAAAAGAAAAAGAAGAAAAATGGTAGCGACAGGCATTTTCGTTTATTAGTGCGACCCCATTTTCCCTGTCATTAGTATTACCTTGATTTCCATTCAGTAAATTTCCTCCTTCCAAACAACACGTGTTGTAGTTGTCCCTTATTTATTGGCGGTGGATATTCTGTTTTTCCGTGTGTCTGTTCGTCCGTCTGTCTGTCCATAAAACAAATTTTTGTCAAGGATTTTCCAGCAACTATTTATCGCAGGCTTAAAATTTTAGCACTCTCGTTTTTAAGACATGCTATTTGGCATGCTTTATTCGAGGTCATTGCATACACAATGACCATAGACACTATGTGAGTGAAGTATGAGCTAGATTGGTCGAAGGGGAGAGATAATATGCTCTGGACTAGGATTTTATTCATAATTCTGGTATGACCTAAACCTTAGTAGACCTAGAAACATAGTTCAAGGTCGCTACACACCCTTTAATCAAAGGCTCACTGTGGGTCAAGTATGAGCCAGATTGGGGCAATGGGAGAGAGGATATGCTCCGGACGAGCCAAGATATGCTCCGGAGAGACTGACGGATGGACAGACTGATTACTATAGGGCGCCGGGGCCCTTACATGTATTAGACGTCAATATCCTGTTAAATTACAAAATGGTTTATTTTGAGCTTTATTATTTGAGTAAATTTTTGTCAAAGATTTTTCAGAAACTATAAATCGAAGAAGCTTAAAATTTTTAAATACTCTATATTTAGGCATTCTGTATGTTTTGGCTTTTTTTAAAAAAACAAATTCGACTTCAAGTTAAATGTTGCCTTCTTTATATATTCACAAAAAATCGGGGGTTTCACTTGTGAATTTTGGCTCACCGATATTTTGTTTTGTCATATTTTTTTTAACATCTTTCAGAATTATGTGACTCCCTTGGTCCTAAAGGATACATTTGGGATGTATCATATGAAATTTGTTATCATCTAAACACCATTGAGCTGAATGCTGTGGACGCCAAGAGAATATGCATGTCCGAGCATCCAAACAGTCGACTCCTGTTGATAAATTCGGATAAAACCTACAATTTTGCAGTTTCAATTATCGGTATGGAAGTGGTTGAAATATTATTATTAAATACAAATTTAACAATGACCCAATTAAAATTGTGATTTTGTTTTAGAGTTTATTGTTTTTCTTTTTATGTTTTACAGCTAGATCTTTGTATTTGATAAATTGAAAACATGTCAAATAATTGTTTACAATTTCAGTTCTTTCTGCTTGCACCACTGAATTTCAATGCAAAATGTACCAAATGATGACATTTTTGATTTAATGTCACAAGTGCATTTCGAACTCTATATTATCATGAACATTTTCTCTTTTTTATTATTTATAATTGTTTAATCTGAGATGAACACCACGTGTTATACATGTATTTTCGCCATTTTCTTTATTAAATGCCCCGACATGCAATAAAAAAGACCCATTGACAATTTCAATCCAAATTTCATTTTAGACTTCATATCAATGATATAGTTTACTTGTATTTTCTATTAATATGTGTAATCAAAAACATGTTCTTGGCCTCTGGTTTTTACATAACAGAGTTGAAAGTTCTGTTAATCGCTTATAAATGGAAGAGTGACACTCGATTTAAAATTATCCATTGCAAAAATCCTGATGAAGTAATCTTTACATAAGAAACGAAACTTTGAGCTAAAACTGTGAGTGTTCCCCGTTTAAAGACTGCAAAGCCATTTATTGCGAAACAAAAGAGTTTCTGAAATCCAATTAAAATGCTGGTTTCACTGTAAAGATATAAAAAATGCATTAAAGTTACGTAACGATTATGATAAATATAAAACAGATATTCTAACAGGGCTTTGTAGATAAAACAAAAACGGTTATGTGCTTTAACATATTAAATTTACCACTTTAAACAAAATAACTGTATTGTAGACACCTTCAACACAGGACCGATATATCTACAAGGAACCAGGTACGGTCCCAACTTTGTTGACGATGACGGACAGGCTATTACTTACTTTAGATGGGATTCAGGACAACCTACCAACAATAACTACCTTCGCACCGATACAGTTACACGTTTACAAGAGACATCTTCGGGAACAAGACTTAACAAATTCATATGTCGATTGTATTGAAAGGCAAGATTCTTTCAGACATAAAACACTACAAATAAAATATTACATATCAAAACTTTTTTAGAAGGTTATTCTTTTCTTTACGTCATTAGTATCACGATTTACAGTAAAAATGTATTAAATCTTCTTCTCTACTCCCATATATATTTGTTAAAAACTAAATGCCTGGTTATGATGTCCATGAGGCCCTCTACCAAAATTGTGAAATCCATGACCCCTGGGTCATGGGTTCAGGCTCTTTGGTGGGGCCAATATGACCATAAGGTAAAAATGCATTAAATCTTAGAAAATCCTCCTCTCTACTACCATATATATTAGTTGAAAACTAAGTGCCTGGTTATGATGTCCATGAGGCCCTCTACCAAAATTGTGAAATTCATGACCCATTTGTTAGGGGTTCAGTCTCTAGAGTGGGGCCGATATGGCCATATAGTAAAAATGTTTTAAATCTTAAAAAATCTTCTTCTCTACTCCCACACATGTGGGCTAAAAACTGAATAAATGGTTATGATGTCCACTAACTCCTCTACCTAAATTGTGAAATTCATCGCCCCTGGGTCAGGGGTTCAGGACATGGGGGGCATAGTGTTAATGCATATAATGTTTAAAAATTTTCTTCTCTATTCTCACCCATCTGTATAAAAAAACTGACTTATAATTATGTGTACCAGGAAGTCCTCTACTAACATTTTAATTTTTATGTCCCCTGGAGAATGGGTTTTGACTCTAGGGCAGGTCCAAAATGGATGTATAGATGTTTTTAAATGCATATCACGTTAAAAAATTATCTTCTTTACTCCCACACACTTGAAAGGAAAATTGAATTCATGATTTTGTAGACCAGATCTTTAAGTTTTTCGCCAAAATTATAGGTTTCACAGTTCTTTTGAAAGATTTCAGGCATGGACATAGCTGCAGATCTGTAGCTCTCTGGTTGAAAAAATTCGGATAGACAAACCAGAGAGCTACAGTTCCAAGCGTTGTAAAAACCTCCGATTTACGCCGCCGTTTTTGTGTCGCTCGCTTCGGGAATTATATCCGACTTTAAAAGCATTCAACCGCCTAAAAAATTGGATTTATTAATTAAGGTCTTCCGTTGGAAACGGAAGACCTTTCTATTATTGTGCGGGTTAAGATTTTTCTTATTTTTCTTTTTTTTTTTTGTTTCCTAGACACGAACTTTGAGGCTTCATATCTTGCTCATTTCTGAACGGTTTTTGCTCAAATTTTCAGGGCTAGTGTACTTTACAAAACACTATCTTAAGCAATTCATAAAATTTAGAATTCCCTTTTCGTTAAAGAGTTATTCCCCTTTTAAATTTTTTTAGGGCCTTTTGTTTCCAGACAAAGGCTCCGAGACTATGATAGCAGGGAATGGGAATCCAACGAATTTGAATAGCAGAGACATTGTAGTGGTGCACATAGGTTTTTGTTTTACGATTACGTTCCTTATTTAGAAAAAGGTAGGGGGTCAAAAAACAGAATTCAAAAAATTGCAAAAATTTAGACATATTTTCCTTTATATCTTTTAAACGAAAAATGATTTGTTAAAACATGTAGAATAAAAGTTGTGCAGAATATCAAGGGCTTTCATTTGACACCAATAAAAAAGGGCTGGCCCCTTAAATTAAGGGCCAATAGCCCCTAAAAGTTTTTGCTTAATAACTCAAAAACGGTTAGGATTTTGATATGGCTGTCGCTGGAAAAGTTGTTTGTTGGGATCTCATAAAGGTCGTAACAATATTATTTTGTAAGTGATTTGTGTAGTATGAGTGTAAAAAGCTTTACATGTTGACATGTACCTGGTTTCATTTGACAAGTAAACGAAAGTCTTTGTGCGTACAACTGGCATAAAGTTGCCGCAGAAAGTATGCTGGTTTATACAGGAGGCAATAATTTATAAGAATATTTTTGTTTGTTGGAGTACATGCTTTTTTTTTTTAGGAGTTTAAGTCATTGTTGTTAAGTTTTTATAGTGCACAATCATTAAAAACGGCAATTGGAAAACAAAACATTCTTTTTCTTTTCTAGTAAACCACAAAATATGGAATTAAAAAACTCTATGCATTACATTTTATTTATTAACTCCATGCATTAAAAATCTACCTTGAATCAGAGCTGTGTGTATGTGTACCATTACGTAAGTTCTCCCTCGCCCGCGGCCGAGAAAATCGGTCACCATGCTCGCGGCTGGACTACCTAGCGGTCAGCGGTTATCTAATACACGAGAGCTGTGTCTCTCATATACATGTATGAGTTTATTTAGCCGCGAACTCAAGAATTGGTTTCGTTTTGAATACACATAATTTGTTATGGATTAAACGATTGGGTGTCAATTAAGAAATCATTCAGTTAATTAATAAAGGCAATGTCATTCTCAATCTAAAGCAATATAGACACCGATCAATTGTGGGTTTTAAGTTTAAAACAAATAACTTCTATTTGATAGAGTAATGTATGGTCATTATACTGCAAACTTTTCAAATCTTCCTGGGTTCTGAGCTGTGCCTGTCTGTGCGTTGTACATGTACCTTTACGTAATATATCCTTCGCCCACGGCCGATGAGATCAGCCACGGCTGCACTACCTAGCGGTAATTAAGCGGTTATTTAATAGACAAGATTTTCACACCGCGACGCAAACTTACATGCATATGAACGTGTTTGACTTAATATAGCCGTAAAAACGGGAACTCCATCTTGTATTTATTCAATTGAACATTTGAGTGTAAATGAATATTAATAAGCGATATAACTCCAAATCGGAAACATCGTCAGACATAAATTAATGGTTAGTTTGTTTATGTAAAATATTTTAAAAACTGTACAAATAATGTTTTAAATCACCCCCCCCCCCACACACACACACAAATAGTAAAGCTTTAAATGGTAATCATCCATCGCACATGGCTGAGGAGAACCGGTGCGAGTGGACAAGTAATCCGCGGTCGGTTCGTGTTCTTCTACATGTACCTTATCACGCGTTCATGTTTCATATTTTGCACGGACACAACTATATTTTATTATGTTTTCAACTAGTATATTCGTTTAAGATGAAAAGATAAATTCATTAAACTTGCACAGTTGATTAAGCATTGATTTATAGATAGCGTACAAGGTAGTTTAAAAATCAAATTATAATCAAAGTTCTATGTAACATGATTGCGGTAGGTGCTAGCACGATAAAAAAAATGTCCTGAATTGAGGCATTCAATTATCTTTTTTTTAAAATTTTCACATGAATTTTAAACAACTTTAGATTAGATTCTATCGGTCACATATTAATCACTTCTGTAGTTTTTCTACATGGTCGTTCGTTTCTTTGTAGAAGCGAACTCACTGCTGCCCCCCCCCCTCCCGTTCCGCTGACAGGAGCTCGCGCTGGATTTTTTTAATTGTCAAGATCTATCGAAAATAATTTTTGGTGGCTTCTTTTTATGTGTAACATTTTGTTTCACCTTCCCACCCTTTTGTTTTTTCGGTCAGTCTGTGTAAATTAAATCGCCACGTGCGACCGAGAATCTTGTGTCGCTTCAGCGCACACAGCTCTGAACATATATAGCCCCAGGTCATCAATTGTTATATAATTGAGTAACAGTTGAAATTGTGCTTTTACATAAAATAATAAATGATAAAATCATCCAGAAAAGTTACCGTAACTCAATAGTCAATACCAAAAATAAAATCCGTATGATTGCAAACTGAAATCGGTTTTTCAGTATTCGGTGGGATTTGATTTTTCTGCTAACATGGTTTCAGAGATTACGATGTAAAAACACAAACAGTAAATACACCTGATATTATTTACATTGATAATGTTGAAAAATATTTAAAATTAAATTAGTCACAATCGTAAGATTAAAATGTTCTACAAACAACCGATTATTTTTTTCCTATGTCGTATCATTCGTAAATAAGTATGTTCTGTACATATATATACATGTACCTCAGAAAAAAATCAAATGATTACACAAAAAAGAAAGTTGTAATTAGTATTTCGGAATTTTTTTCTGAAAGTAATTTCACATTGTATTGAAAAGAACAAGAAATAAAAATGATTTAATTTTTTGACTCAATATTCGTATATATTACCGGCGCTTCGTGCATGTTAAACGGCGTACAGTGTATAGATTATTATAATCTGTTCGAATTAAATAACATGCGTAAAGATTCCCATAATAATAACTAGTAATTGCATGACTGTGTACATTGTAGGCAAATCCCTGTGTGTTAATTACTTCTAAGACTCTTTGTTTTCCGTTAACAGTGGTTTAAATAATTTTCAGATAATTAATTAAATTTTTGTAATTTAAATTGTATGCTTCATCAAATACTGATTCCGATTACCTTGAAGTCATTAATTTTCCATTGGCTATTGACAAAAAAAAAAGAAACGCTTGACCATCCAATGAAAACAAATACACAGAGTTTGATTGACAGGTTCAGCCAGGTGCAGGAGACACCCGATGTCCGAGGTTATGTGTGCTGCTTGTACAAAGTCGAATGGTCTCAGTAAGAGTTATCGGTGTAAATAAATAAAAAAAAATATATGCTTATCAAAACATGACCGTTTAAGTTACAGCGAAGTACGTTGAAGCGTTTATAGGGTTTTACTCCAGAAAAGTTTATACCTAATGGTTTGACTGACCTTTGTCCAATCAGATCGTAGCTGGGCGGAGTTAAGACATTGCCGCTCGTGACTTGAATGAGAGAAAGAAAAGAGAGAGAGAGAGTGAATTGAGTAAATTATAAGTGGTGCCGATAAAGGAATAATCATTAGTTATAAACTTGCAAACAAATTAATTAAAGTCTGTATATAAAAATTACATGAATATCCTATATTGTATAACTTTAAAGCGTTTTAAAGAACGATTGTGAAAATTTCTTCGGCCGCGCGCCGTCGACAACATGCACATGGATAAGAATGACGTAGCTTATATCCAACTAAATTTCCTAGCATGGAGTCCGAGAATACGGACATTAAATATTTTGAAATGCGAACGAATGATCACTTATGAACATGATGAATTTAGATGTAGTGTAAAGGAAAGGCAACGAAGGCGGATGCTTAGTGGAAAAGTAAAACGTCTAAGGTAAAGAATGTTTCACACTGAGTAACCATGAAGAAAGTTTTCATACAAAGTAAATTTACAACCTATGTTTAATTCCAGAAAGATTCGTCAAACTTTGATTTGATTATTAACGGTAACACTTGTAATAAAAACAGTTTCTTAAATATTCGTACAGTCTTCGATGTTTGACATTACCTTATCCTATTACTGATCTATATATAGACATCGTTGTTCCCTGGTTAAAGAATTTCAAAACACTTCAAAGTTTCATAAATTTATAAGATATACTATACTATGTCCCGAGTTTTTTCTTCCACCACTTTTTGCTTGATATTTCAATTATAGTAAATACCTTAGTGCTCAAACTACGTTCATCCACTTACATGTATATGGAAAATATCCAGATTATGTGTTGAAACGCCCCCTCTACCGCTTCAGGTTTCAATACACATCCCAATATTGAAAGTCTACGGGGATTTTGCATTGCATCAGCCATTAATAAGCCAGGATGATAACGTTAAAAAATTGCGCGAGGTATCCCGATTACTTTCGAATGAAGAAAAGATGTAAACATTTCCCATTATAAATATCCGTAAGAAAATTGTTTTCGTTCCTGTGAAATTTTATGAGTAAAATCTTGGATATATTCCCTTTCATCAATTTCAGTTGTGTTTCTTTCACAGGTATGTGTATTTTTATTAAAAATCATCAAAAATTGATGGAAGCAATAACTTGGGACATACTATAGACCGTGATTTGTCACTTTATACGATAACTATTGTTGATAGATAGTTCACTCATCTGCGTCATCTATAATTTACTCCATTAACCAGTTAACCTTCTCTTTCTCTCTCTCTCTCTCTCTCTCTCTCTAAAATTAAGTCACGACCAGTATTGTCTCAACTCCGCCTTCTACAATCTGATTGGACAAAAGTCAGTCAAAACACTACGTAACAACTTTTCTGGAGGAAATGCCTATTAAAAGCTTCATCATTTCTTGTAGATTTTTTTTCATGAAAATACCTACATGTACAAAAGAGTTTTGCCAATCACAAACAGTTTAAAGTAATGTAAAACACGGGCGCCATTTTGAAACAATTAAATTGTCAGAGAGTTCCGAATGAAATCTGATGAATGTTTCACGCGGTTCTCGCACGCTTTGCCCGAAACAGTAAACGGTTTACACGAAACGTTTCACAATCACACGAAACGCTAAACGGTCTACACGAAACGTTTCTCGCACTTAAGTCGCACGTTTTTGGTGTATTAGTACGTTTCAGGGTCTGTAAATTTTGTCATCACACAACAATTCTAAACTTGCACATAGATTTAAAAAATTTAGAAATATTTTTAAATAAAGAAGTTATCTAAGAGAAAAGGTTACGTGTTTTGTAGGCGGGTTCGGTTTTTAAATCAAAGTACTGATGTACTGACGGGAGTTGATTATATCGAATATTATTTATTTTAAAATCAACGATATGCTAGTTTGCTTGGCAAGTAGTTTATAATCTGCATTTGAATTATGCACATTTTTAAAATATGATTTCTCTGACTTTTCCGACAAGAATTTCGAGAAAACCTCTAATGGATCATGTTGTGTTATATTTTGAAATAGAATTGATTTCATCAAACTGTGTTTTGGTATTCCAAATATTTCAAAAATTGTATGGATCCAACCAACAATGAACTCTAGTCTCGTTCAACTAGATGCTCGGCTGTCTCCGTTAATCTCCGACAAGTAAGAGATACCAGGTCACGTGATAGCTTGATGATGCGACCTCTAAATATAGACTGACTCTCTACTTGCCGGAGATGTAAGGAGACAGCCGATGGTTGAACGAAACTATGTATTGAACTCTGGCGTAGGAATACACACGACTACAAAAAACTTCTAATTGTTCGTACCATTAAAAATCTGACTATTTCCAAGGTATTTATAAATAAGTTTCCTTTAAAAAAAATGCTTCAGCGTATATTACATCGAAGTTATCGATTATTTTCAAGAACGAAGTCTTGTCAGCGGCGATGATTTGTGCTTAGGTGCAAACACAGTTTCAGTTTCGGTTTGCTAGAGTAACTGCATAGGAGAAATGATTAAAATCAACTCCCCAAAAACACAATTCCTGACATGAATCATGAGTACATGTAACAATGCTTGCTACCCTCTGAAAATTTAACTCGCCATTAAACATCCCATTTTTTAAAAAATGTTTGAAACGATTACATAAACTGTGTTCGACAGATAGTTTTCCTAAAACATTTTCTTTCTTTTTCAAAACACGTTTTATATACAGGCTTTCAATCACAACACATTTTTATAACAAAAGCAGAACTGAAAGTTTAGTCATTATAATTTATTGACACCATATCACATACATTTTCAACTCGCAGCAACAACGGAAGACCTACTCGTGGCTTTGCCACGAGCTCTGCTCTAGTTAAACATATAGTTTACCCTAACTCTGCTAACTTTGTTTTCCTTTCAATGGTTCACAACGGCCATCCTTCGCCTTGGAATGTCATCGTTTTAAAAAACTCGCCTTATGACAACCATGTTTACCTAGTAGCGAGATCTCGGGTGCGTCGATTTACCCAAATGGACCCAAATGAACCCAAATGGACCCAAATTCAAGCAGAAAACAATTATAATAAAATCCTCATAATTTAGGGAAATTTGGAAAAATAAAAGCCGAAGGTCCAAAACAATGATTAAAATTATTTCAGCATATCTTTAAAAATTGTTTTTGAAAAATAAAGATGAGCATTTTATTTCGATTTGTAAAAGTATATAATGTATGTAAATATATTCAAATAATATAAATACATATATTATATAAAAATAAAACAACTTTTTAAAATAATTTTAATTATTGTTATGGACCTTCGGCTTTTATTTTTCCAAATTTCCCTAAATTATTAGGATTTTATTATAATTGTTTTCCGCTTGATTTTGGGTCCATTTGGGTAAATCGACGTACCCGAGATCTCGCTACTAGGTTAACATGGTTGTCATAAGGCGAGTTTTTTAAAACGATGACATTCCAAGGCGAAGGATGGCCGTTGTGAACCATTGAAAGGAAAACAAAGTTAGCAGAGTTAGGGTAAACTATATGTTTAATTAATAAATCCAATTTTTTAGGCGGTTGAATGCTTTTAAAGTCGGATATAATTCCCGAAGCGAGCGACACAAAAACGGCGGCGTAAATCGGAGGTTTTTACAACGCTTGGAACTGTAGCTCTCTGGTTTGTCTATCCGAATTTTTTCAACCAGAGAGCTACAGATCTGCAGCTAGGAGATGGTCGTCATTACAAATTTATAATTTTTCTACTCCAGAATAAAACCTAATTAATTAAATGCATATACGGGACTCCGACACAAATTTTTGTATGGGTCATATGCTACTAAGGTGACCTTTAAGGACAATTGGCCTCTTGTGTTAAGTAATAGGTCCGTGCTGAATTTAAAGCTGCACGGTCCGTCAAAACAGGTAAAATGTTGCGCGTTGTGGTACCGCGTTGTGGTACCGAAATATTTGTTATGTAGCAAAACAAAACACATTTTTTGATTAGAATTTTGGAATAACTTAAAATCAATGTTGTAGCTAATATTTACCAAGATCATCACATTCATGGCTTGCAAATTCGTCCATGCCCCGAAAAGGATGGTGACAGCTGTCGCATTCAAACGGTGATAAAAAATGTTAAACTCAATTTCATTGGTTAATATTCCTGATGGTCCAATCAGAATCAGTCTTTCTCGAAGACGTCAAAATGGCTGGCCCTGTCCTGCAGAATAAAAGTTCAGTTTGCAGAGTATTTAAGGAATTTTATCGGAATTTAAGGATGTAAGTAGCGTGTGTTTGATGTTAGATTTTAAAAGATTAGTGCGAATGTTTCTCGACTTGTTGCAATACTGTTGTCATAGGCAAAATCCCATCTTGAGCCCTGGACCGGTAAATGTCCGAGTAAAAATTAAACTGGCGACTTCGAGAGAATAATTACGTATTTCTCCGCTATTTTAAGACCCATCAACTTGAAATTCGGCATGAGTGTATCTTAGACATTACTTTTCCGAAAAATACATGCATATTGCAAGTGTTGTAAAAAATACTTGATTTATTAAGGCTTTTGAAGCAAGCTGGTAGTCTTTTATCTGGGTCAGAGTTCAACCCCTTTCTTTATTTATGGTTACATTGAAATTAATATTAAAACGGGCTTGGCCCCTGTGAAAAATCCTTTTATATATATATATATATATATATATATATATATATATATATATATATATATATATATATATATATATATATATATATATATATATATCTGTGATTCGATCCTTAAGCTGGATAGTTTATAGACAGTTTTTCACGTGCTGCAAGTTTGATTTATTGAAAAACATATTGGCTTTGGCACGCTTTGTAAACACATTATTATGCTATATTGGATTATGGACCCCTGCGCTGTTTGAGAAAGCATTTGTGTCTTCAACATAGCACTCTCGCTTGAATCAGTTTATAAAGCAGTGTCAAGTTTGTAAAAATGTATTTAATATTAAAACCAAAAACATTTGTATATTTTATATATTTAGCAAGTCACATTTTTTCTTTGGAGATTGATGATTATGAATACAAACGAGTCGAAGAACTGAACGATAAAGTAGCATTGGATCCAGAAGTATTTCTTTACCGCACATTGTCTGCTATCCAGTGTATTTCACAATGTGCTTTAATTCCAAACTGTGAGTCGGTGTTCTATTTTCAATCATCTTGCAAAGGTTATTCTGCCGTTTATTCGCCGAGTTCTTCAAATTTGGGTTCAAAATACGGAGCCCGTTATTATATAGACAAACAAGCAAAGGCCGGAACAACCGAGAGCAACACTGAGGGTACAACAACCTTATTCGAATTTGATCAGACAACAAGCATAAGTACCCAGTTTGCTACAACTAGAAACACCATGCTAGGTAAGTATTTTTTTATCTAACCCTAATTCAAATCAAAAAGATAAAATAAGGGTTGTTTCAGTTCAAGTGGAACCCAATGTAGCAGCGGACGTTTTATTATATTGAAATGTAGTTAATTGAAGTAGTTCATCCATAACAGAGGTAAAGTTAATTTTGATTGATCTAAACTACATTAAATACGTCTTTCAAAGGTCCTAGATCACTATTTTATTTTTCGATTTCAAACATTTAAAATGCGTCAATAAGGCACTAGTCTTCTAATTTTCAACAAAAATATATGTTATGTAAACAAAGCTGAGATCTTTTTTTAATTTTTTGTTGTTTATATTTTGAATATTCCAGATAATGCTCAACTTTATCACCAAGAACAACGCTCTTCGGCGTAAACGGTTTAATACCAAGATTGCAATTTTTACACCTCTTAATAGTGCTGAATTTTTTCTCAAATATTCTTGTGCAATAATGTAGATAATTTTGTATTACGGGTTTTCAATTATCATCCTCATGTGCAAAAGATTAAAGCGTCTACGTGTATATATTTACAGATTAAACAGTATAGTAAGAACCCAAAATGCAGAGAGACAATTTATAAAAAAAAAAAATGCAATTCTACCTTTAATTGAATACAGACCTTTCAGTCATAAAACCAATTATGCAGGTGCCTTACGTTATAAAAACTAATGCAAATTTTGATGCATCTCTTCTCTCTTGATCAAATCTATTGGAAACGCATTCCAAGCAAAGTGAGCGAAGTAGCAAGAGACTTAATTGCAATTTCATGTCAGCCGAGTGAAGTTTTCAGTGAATCAATTATTTTCTAACAAGGTCGCTAGGTGAACAAAATAGAGGATTACTGAATTGATACATGGTATATGTATATACGATCTAGAAATACAAATCACGATTGACGCAAGTACAAATAATATCAAACTTGCATCCAACGCATTAGAAATCATAAATTTACCGAAACCCGGAAAGTCATAAAAATAACGCTTACGAGTGGTTTAATACAATGTTCGAAATAACAGTTACAACTTCACATTTAACGAAATAACTACACAGATAGAATATTAAACCGTTGGCTTTCCATACAAAACACAGATTACATTTAATAGGAACATTTCCACTGGTTTATTCTCTCCAAAATACATTGTATTATGTTGTCCAATATATGCACCAAAGAAGTTAAATTATATCCCCGCTCCGAAGTAGAGGATGCATACAGTTTAAAGGTTTGACAATACGTAACAACAGACGATTTCAATTCATTGGGAAACTGTTTATGTCACCAAAATTAGGTATCTGTCTCTGTAGTGCAGTCTACTAACACGCATGTCAGGGGTTCGAACATTGCTGAGATTTTTGTTTTTATGAAAAGTTGATTTTCTCCCAAACTGAACATTTTTTCCGCCATTTTCATATTTATGCATGCTTGAATTTCATATATTTGAAAGGAAAAATTGGACTTGTATGACCAAATTCTCCAGAGGCTATGGAGGATTAATTGGTAATAAATTACGTATTAGAATTATATTAAAAGGTTTAAGTAATTTACGTTAAAACATTAATAGATCATAACAAGCGCAATCCAAGTTTTTTTTGCGCCCTACATTGCAACTTTTAACACTTAGATCTTTAGCTCCCAGGTCGTCCATTCGATTTTTTTTCAAACCGGTAGCTACAGAACTGCAGCTATTACCGTAGCGTGCAGTTGTAATCTGAACAAAAAATGTAAATATGAAGATATCAATCATATTAAATAAAACTTTTATTTGTTTTTAACTGCTACCTCTGTATAATAGGGAATGTTAATCAATATGGAGGGCTTGAAATACCATATAAACTATAATGATTACTGTTTGGAGAAAGTAGATCATGGCGGCACCATTCTAATCATGGCGGCACCATTCTAACTAAAACTTTAAATCGATTTTCTGTTTTAGCTGTCGTTTTTGGTGGTCACACAAGCATATATAAAGAATGTGGGCGCTTAAGATGTAGATTCGGCAGGAATCTGGGCGCACAAGGAGAGTGAAAATTTCATCAATTAATTTTGAATATTTTTCGAATTATAACCGTTATTTGGTTTCTGTTGGATGTGGAATGAGTGGAAAAATATTTGAAATGCAAAAGGTTTTATTATGATATGGGTCTAAATATAGCAACACGATGCAATTCATGCAAAATCCTACTTATTTACAACTGTTTTAAAATGATTTTGTTGTCTCTGGGTCTTCTCTCCACAAATTTGAAACGTGTAAAGGTTACATATTTCAACATTAAAAATGTCGCATTTTAAAAAGAGATGGAGAGATGACCCAGAGATGACTAATTATGTACTTTTCAAATTATTTTTTGAAGGATAAAAAACAAAGTCCATTGATATGAAAGTGGTGTTTCAAACAGTACTTTATAGAGCATATATTGACAAGTCTCCGTGGTTCAGTGGTTTCGTCCTGGATTTAGTGAATACATACATTCAGTGTTTTGGGTTCAAATCCAACTGGTGGTCTTTTTAAAAAAAATTAAACTTTTTTGTTTTAAATGTATGTTATTATAACATGATGTTGAATTATAATATACCGGTATATTTTAATTTGTTTTTATTGATTTCTAGATCTGCTGTTTGAACACTATAAAAAAATTCTTTTCTTATTACTAGTTTTTTAGGACAACACAATATAACTTCATTAAATAATGTTTTCATTAACATTTCCAACTAGTTATCGGTTTACCTCTCATTGCCTTTTTTGAAAGCTTTGTGAGTTTTTTAATAACCGAATAGCCATGTACTTCGACTCTCAACATAATATATTTTTGTTGAAACCTGTACATACTACATAGCCTTTCGAGGTTATAGACATTTAAATCCCAATTGATTCGTGTCGAGGATTCCTGCAAACTTACAATCTTGTGCGCTCACTTTCTTATGTAAAAATCATGTAATTATGTTTACGGTGTATTGAAGTAAAGTTATATTTAAATACAGAAACTTCCATCAGTAAAAAAACATATACATTTACGTACATAATGATGGAAGGTGGAGAAAAGCAAAAGGAGTAGATAATTTTGAAAAATCTATCTTATTTATATTCATTTCACTTTAACACATCTTTTACAATACCATCATGATTGAAAATAACCTTTTTTTGAGCATACTTTGTGAGAAGGTCTTTATAAAATAAAAAAAAAGCTTTGGTTTGTGACAAAAAACTTTTCCTGTGATTTAAAAAAGGCTTAAAATTGAATATCGGTACGTTTTAATCCCCCCGAAGATTCATTTATGATTCATCATGACTACATTACTTTCTGTAATAACGGAGAAATAAGATTTTCCGGTGGTAGTTTTCTTTATAAATTATCACTTTTGAAGTCTGGAGATCATATAATTGTTGTTATTCCGCTGCAGTGTCTATATCGAACCGTCAGATTTTAATCTATTAAAATAATTGAACTGTTAAATAATATTATTGATTCCATCAAGTGTAGGATACTGAAAAAATGTTTTGTGTTTATTTTATAAACTGCCGCTTTTGTAAAAACATGCTTTATACTAGTCAAACACAAATTTATTTTTAAGTTTATTTTCAACAATTACAGATGAAATTTTTGAAATGGATGTACAATGTCTACAATTCTCACATTTGATAAAAATAGCCATATTGGAGGTTGTGCAGTATAATTGAAAGGCACGCTCAATTATCAAACCAGGTTGAAAATTCACAAGAGGTATACATGCAGTGACGGGCACTCGAAAACCATGGCCCTTCGATTGACCTGTCAGAGGATCACATTTTTGCGTTTGAAGATCTTTATTTGAGTTAAGACCCTATATCAAATTTAATGTTTAAAAAATGGGAGGGGGTGGAGAGGATTCTAAAGAATCTCAGATAATTAATATCCTAGCCCCTAAAGCCAAAACATTGTAACCTCTCTGTACAAATTGACCTGCTGGCCTTGAATTGTTCATTTTTTATGATATGCAGTGTTATATACAGTACACACTACATGCATATATTTATATCTACAACATACAATGTACAGGAAATTAAAGTAAATTTCCTAGGATCTGGCAGCAGTAGGATAGGTGACCTGAAATACGTTACATGTTTACTATCTGCCACATTTTATCCAAATAAAAAGCTTCAGCCTCTGCTCGATTGACAGAGCAGGGGCCCGTTTCACTAAAAGGCGTACGCCCGGCGTAACTTTACGCCTGGCGTAAATCCGGACATGAGTCAAATATTTGGACTAAGGTCCGTTTCACTAAAAGGCGTAACTTTACGCCCGCCCTAAGTTCAGTCAAAAATCTACGCCTAGCCAAGGGTAGTCGTATCTTTTGACGTAAACATGAAATGATTGCTAATTTTGTTGCTGAGTATATCGGTGCTGACCGTGATGTTAAATTGTACAATTTGTCATGTAAATATTAATTTCGTATGAAATTAAGAAAATAGAGAGTTTTGATAGGCGGTACCAATTCTCGAATAGAAATTTTCTTACCATGTTTTATGCACATTCTTTATATTTGCACTTGCCGTTTACTTGTTAAAACGACATATTTAGACAATCGATATATAGTTTTCTTTCGATTATTTTTATTCAATAATTTGATTTACGTTTCATATGTTTTAGTAGATTGGGCAATGAATAATGCAGAAAATATACATACACGATGCACATGTAGAGCAAAGGTGTATTTGTACAAGAAATGTTTAGCATTTCAGGCATTACATTTTTTTCTCCAACTTCCACACAAAATATGTCTGAGCGGGATATTTTTGAAATTTAAAACTCACTAAGTGAATAAATGACTTATATTTTTTCCTCTTTTTTATTTCTATTTGGTGAGTAAAAGGTGTCATACTTAGGTAGTTAAACTAAGGTAAATCACAAAAGTATCTTATGTATTGTTAAAATGTAAAGACTAAACAATGATGAAAGCTTCAACTGTGTTTTAGAATCGTCAAAAGTCCTGAAATCTTTTTGAAACATTAGATAATGTATTTATCACACGACCGATGCAAAACACTGACTCCAGTTTAAATAGATTTTATTTCGTGGGTTACATACACCTTTTCTATTAACTTAAAATTTATACGAAGCCTCGTTCAGTATACTAAATACACATGTAAGTGTACTTGGGTAGTTTATGTTGAGTTTCCCATATATCAGACACATGCATCTGTGCCTTGGATCGGATAACTTTGGTCAAACATGCACTTATGGTTTGTTTAATTTATTCCTGAATTAGAACTGATGGACTTTCAAGAATTTGACTATCACATTGTCCAAAAAAATAGCAATAAAGGCATCGTAAAACACGCCATCATTAAAAACTGGGTTACACACATTTTACACAAAGGTAATTTGAATGTTCGGCATTTGAAAGGAACAAGTGAATATGTACCCTTCCAATTAAATAATTTCAAAAAATCACTTCTGAAACAAATTGTGTTAAAAAAAATTAGCCTTGCAATTCATCAATTATTTCCTAGGTCATTTTTGCTCCATATTTTACATTGACACAAATCAAAATATGAGAGTAATAAATATATTTATCCGAACCAATTGGGTTTTTTATTTTGCATGAAAAAAGAAAATTCCTTTATTTTTAATATCTACTGTATGGTTGTCCGATCGATGGTTGAATAGCTCGTTACCGCATTAATTCGCTATATTTTGTATGTTTAAACAAATTCACTGATTTTTTTTAATCATTAAGCAAGAGGAAACCAGAAAATTTCATAAAGAATATTTATACTCGGGCCATAATTGACGCATGATCAAAAGGGCAATTCCAAGGGTGTTCGAAACATGGTGAAACCATCGTAGATATCGATATTAAAATAGTTCTGTTGAGTGAATAATTTTGAATGAACATATCCTATATGCTTCATCAAATATATCCTTTAAATAAAACATTTCAGCAAGTTTTGCTGTGTGACTTTGTCACTTGACAGGATTAATTTTTAACCAAAATGTACTACTTTAAATGTAACCAATTCCTGAATTTGCGGTTCTCTTTTTTCTCTCTCTCTCGCAAACACAATTGACAAGTATCTATCTATCTATCTATCTATCTATCTATCTATCTATCTATCTACTGTTTATCATCTGTACGCGCGTGTGCATAAGCTCGTTGTCAAGGACGTAAGTCTCGCCTTAACTTAGTCCGATACTAGTATTTACGGCCAGGCGTACGCCTCCTAGTGAAACAATTTACGCCGGACTAAATTTTGGCATACGCCCTAAGGCCTAACTTAAGTTTTGTCTTATCTTTCACCTTTTAGTGACACGGGCCCCTGAACACTATAAACATTATGTGTTAGTTTATCCCCTTCAACTGTAAAAATATGGCTAAATGTATTCGGCGCGTCCCGCACAACAGATTTTGTTTGTAAATTAGATTATCGATTATACGATTTTATTTTCATCGGGCACGATGTTTCCCTCTGCCAGAATGAGTAGTGAACAACGATGGTAATTGATGTACAAAGTAATAAATAATACTGCTATCAATGAGTTTGATTTAAATGAGGGACATGGTGTCTTTTTCTATAGAAGTATTTAAGAAACATTTCGTATAATATGAGAATGAAGAGATGATATATGAATGAGAGAAAAATCTAAAAATGTTTTAATACTGTGAATTGTTTGTTTGATGCGTTCGTTATAATACAATTTTACGTTTTTTGTTATCAAACTTCATGTTATTTTCATATAATGCTAAATACAACTAGAAATCAGCTTTATTTTTTCTCGAGAGCATTGGGGAGAGGGAAGCGCAAGCAGCTGGATGATGTTACAAATATTTCTTGCGATAATGATATAATTCTCTGTACTACATGTATAATAATTATTATTGTAGTACAGAAAATTATCTTATTTCTAAAATTAATATTAAAACGTCAGACATCTGTGCCCTGGACCACCATCCACACGGTGAAATCGTACCCTGGATAAGTATTCATTGATCATATAATTAGGTACAGGTTCAAGGCTGAGAGGGAAGCATATTATTTGGTTATCCTGTGCGCATATATGTATAGTAGTACCTTGTATTATTATTTAAATTGGAAAGAAGGTCTCTTGATAAAAGAATACAAATGTATCGTGAATAGGTGCGGGAGAAAATTTTAAGTTATAGAAAATGTCTGTACAAGCCATGGGCCTTCTTGTCATAAACCTTACGATATTATTGCTCAGACGACGATGAGCCGTGTGTAAACATTCACCATAAGAACAGTATGGACAAATCTTGCGATTAAATCACTTAGTTATACATGTACATTTACATACAGCATGGACGACAACATACCCCGGTTTAAAATGTTGAGGCCAGTTAGACTATTGACTCAACAATTCCAATTTCTAAACGATTATAATTGGTATTAATAAATACGGACAGTATGTGTTTGTAAAATACCGATACCCTGTGTGACATCAGAGACATAAAAACATTTGTGTTTATGTTATTTATGTCTCTGTTGGCGTTTAATGTCATGATTTATCATACAAAAGTAGACTGGACTCCAGTATCAATGTCATATTAAAGATTTCAAAAAAATGTTAGCTGATGCATGTACAAAGAAAATAAAAGCAAAAGCTCTAACCCCTCAAAGTTATAGCAAAATAGACAATATCCATTGTCAAATTATGAATTGAAAATGAAATGCAAAGAACTTTGATTCGTTTAACTGAAGAATAAATCTGCGATTTATAAAGCTCTACCGCCTACCGTTATAAAAGTATAAACTATTTGTCAAGGTTATTACTATCGGGGTCGAAATTTCTTGACATAAATGTAAGCGATAATGCTTTAAAATAAAGAAATATCGACGTCATTTGAGTGTTTTACTACGGGAAGATTTTACTTGGAATAAAAGAGATGAGATGGACGCGCTGGTGCGCCGACGCGCTAAATACAATAAAATTAGCCAAAAATATAACGTTCAATGCAGTTTTACTACATGGCCGGTCTTATGCCCCACACCTATGGGTCATGATCTTCACAATTCAGCAAAAGTATATGCAAAATCTTTCTCCAAAGCATAATCTTCTCTCCGGTTTGTCCAATCTGGCTCATAGAATGCCAATATGTCCAAGGGAGTGAAGTGATCTTGACTGATGTTTGTAGGTCCAAGTCACATCAGACCACGAAAATTCCCTAGTTTTCATAGCATATATACTCATTTTAGCTCTTTTCAGCACAAACAGAGCTTTTGACTAAAGGAAGCGCAGTGACCAAGATTCATCGACAAATGTGAAAATCATTACAGATCTCTCGTAATTCACTTTTAGACCATAAATTATTTCCCATTTGTTAAATCTTGTATCAGATTTAACAAAATATTGCCAGTGGGAAAGGGGGAATAAGATTGAACCAAAAGTTGCCAACTGGAAA
This sequence comes from Magallana angulata, assembly GCF_025612915.1. Classification (NCBI taxonomy): domain Eukaryota; kingdom Metazoa; phylum Mollusca; class Bivalvia; order Ostreida; family Ostreidae; genus Magallana; species Magallana angulata. Next base: position 43,210,526 of record NC_069111.1, read on the forward strand.
GCTTTTAAGTTATAAAACCAAAGTGAAAGCACAAATATTCTCTGAAATGCTTTTCATTCTATTGTCAATTACTTAAGTGGAACCCTTTGAGATTGTCATCATCTCAATGGTTTCTTGGCTTCCGTGCTATGTAAAGCGAGAAGAAATTGTGAAAAGAATTAATTCATTTTCACTACATAACCATTTGGCCGCATCCTATTTCCGGAACCCCTGACTCAGAGGCAATTAATTTCACAATATAGGTAAAGCAAATCCCAAGAAATTTATGCCGCACGTTTTCTCAAAGTGTTCCTTATCAATATATACATCTGGGTTCAAACGATGTTCACTCAATACTTTTATAGTATAAAAAAATCCCAAGACTTCCTTTTTCAAACGCCCCCTCTAGCTTTTCAGATTTCAATACACGTCTGAAAATAAGAATTCTACGGGGAATTCCACTCTAGACATCAAATATCAGAAAACAGATTTTGATTAATTATTTTTTTTAGTTCAAACCGTGTCCAATGTCTTTAAAGGAAATATTACACATGTGCATAGAGTTTTCTTTGAGCAGGTTTGTAGCTCCCGGGTCTAAAAACAAAATCGGTTGAACGATCTGCGTGTTCAACTGTTGCAATATACGGTTTACTGTTGTTTTTGACTAATTGATTACTCTGTACAAATATTGAATTTCAAAAAACTTCATTGGAAACTTAAAAACATACCCTATACAATTATTGTTGTTTCTGAGGTCAATACGATGATTTATCTATTCGAGAAGTACGATATTCACCGAGCCGGAGGCGAGGTCAATAATATACGTCGACGGTAGCTAAATCATCATGTATTGATCGAAAAAAAATACCTGCAATAATCATTTTATTTTATAATCAGCGATGAATTTATACACTCATATCTCAAGCATGGATTATGGTTTGAAGCGATCTGCAAATGAAATAAACTTAATTTTCGGAGACTGGAAAGCGTGTACAATGAACATTTATGTTTATTATAACTATAAAATTCCAACCAAATTGTACTCTACAGTTTAAATATAAAATCCTTGGCTTCAAAATGCAACAATATTACATACAGTAATTTATGTACATAAATAGTAAAACGAAGAAAAATGGAAATAAAGGTTAAGCTTCAAATTTATTTTATTATCTTCAATCCTCGTAACCCTTCTTTGAATAAATAAAAACAGTAAACCGCCTAAGATTTCCGAACATTTGTTACAAAATACCATGGTCAGTATCATGAATGGCCTTTAAAGAGCACTGTTTAGTATTAAACATAAGCACATTTTAACCGGGATTTCCGAAGGAAGAATACGGTTATTGAAATCTATACTACTATATTAAAATAGACTCGAATTTTGTGTCTTTAATGCCGATTAATCGGAAGGATTACTGCCTTTTGTTTCATATATTTTAATCATCATTGGTACTTGAAGATTACAATTTGTTTTTTTTTTCAGTAAAGCTTCGCTAATTAATAATCAACGAAAATTCCTCATAAAATTCCGAAAATCATCTGGGTTTTTTGTATTTTACAATCTTGCGCTTTCGCAATACATTCACGCTAACAAGATCTTTAATTTTTTATGTTTCCACAATATCATATTTGCATAAATAAACTCAGAAATGATAATACAAAAACGGGTAAATTTTCATTGGAAATTTGCTATTTATTCTGTTCGTATTTATGAGAGAAAGTACAAAATACTGTATACAGAGTTATTTTCGCCTAATGTTATTTTCGCTCTTCTACATTTCCAAACAGTTACGCCCCGTCATAAATTCGTCGAGACACGCATGTGTAGTAAGAGAAAACTTGGAGCATTGGAATTCGCCCAGTTTTAAATACGCCCGCTGATAACGATGACAAAAGTGGCGAAAATAAAACGGAGGCGAATATTTCCCTGTATACAGTAACAAAAATACATTTCAACTAAGTACTTACTTTTTTCTTCGAGATGACAAAAACTTTTTGATTGCATGCAAAAAAAAATTAACAATATATTTCTTAGTAGGGTAAAGATAGAATATGTTTTATCGTAAAAATGAATAATGTCCTACGGACCCAGCTTTACGTTAAAATGCATTCCGTTTATTGTCTCTGTAGCAAAAAAAATACGTGTACGTTGGAAAAAAGTGTTGAAGTCTTCCATAATTATCTCCAAAATCGTTCCGGAACGATTCTGCAATTTTCTGCTACACTACGGGTATATTGGAGGCATTCCAACTGTGGTGAGGGCCTTTCCCGAGACACAGATTATTCAAACTAAGGAAAGTGTAGTGAAATTAAAGCATTATTGTAGGCTTGTAGCTTTGTTATGTAGATAACAATAATACGGTGTGTCGATGTACCTATTTCGTAAATGTCCGGTATGCAATGTCAACCCGTGCACGCACGGGTCAAAGTCTAGCAGTTTAAATGACGGGCGGGTGGCTCTCGAAAATGTACCCATACTGTACGAATAATCCCTCCTACAGTTTCTAAGATATAAATTGTTTGTTTTGTTGATCATTTGTAAATACGTGCAAATTATTTGGATTTCGATATTTTGTTAAATATACTAGCGGTAGAAGGTATCCATGATTTTGCAGATTCTTGCATATAAAATAACCATGATATTGTACAGATAACTCCTCTGACCCTTTTCAAGATAAGTTTTTGTACTGCATATGGAGTCCCCATTTCTCTTAATAGGTAGTGTTAATCAATTCAGAGCTGACAAATGGATTATGGATACTTTTCATACAAACGAAGTTACCATTTGCTGTCACATTGACAGCTTCTTTCTTGAATTTAACTATGTAAAGATAATGTTTCTTAGAAATTCCTTTTTCAAAGTCAATCGCATTACAAGGAATACGTGTTCTTATTGTACATTATAGCCCAACTGTCGGGTGCTAGTTATCACTTTTAAATAACAAGGTTAGTGACCTTTTTATGCTAGTGACCTCTGAATGTTGTCAAAATTGTTCAAACTTTCCAAGGTTCTCTTTATTTTACAATGATTAGAAATAATACAAGAGGCCAATGGGCCACATCGCTCACCTGAGATACAATGGGCGTTCAAAAGATAGTGTGCCATATGGTCCCTCGGTAGAATAAAAAAATAATATTGTAAAGTAATCGAATTTTACACCTATTTTTGCATCTTTGACACTGTACCTTCATGAACTGCTATTTTTTACCAGAATAAGAAAATCCTACGCAAGATATAATTTAAAAACTAAACATTTGGTAGGGGTACACTGTTAAGTTGTTAACTTCCAATTCCCTATATTATCGTTCTGCCCCCCCCCCCCCCCCCCCCCATTTTGTAAAGTGATCAAAATATATGAGAGGATATAGGTACATTTTTTCATCAACTACTTACTAGTTATTGTATTTTTTTTTTTTTAAATATAATAGTTATTGTTTTTTATTTTAAAAATCCTACATGTATAGATGTGAAGAAGAAAATTGTACCTCAATGTGCTCAATTCCTCAAATTAAAAACTTTAAAAATTTTATTTGTCTTCTCCATTATAATTAAATGACTGTTATTTACTTCGCGTACAAACCAGGATAATTTTCCGCTGTGATATTTTCTTAGGAATAGCGATAATTACTTTATCCCCGCAATAGAAATGTGTCAGAACTATGGAAACTGTTTTAAAGATGTCGTTTTTATTTACTCGTGTCTGAAAAACTATCAAAATTAATGCAGATTTCACATTATTTATTGTATAAAGAGGGGGCCCCAGAGAGTAGGTATATACAGAATATTATTCTTTTATTTTGTTTGTACAAGTATTTAACATACTCTAATTCATACAGAATTTCTAATGTTAAACCAAAATTTCAGCGTCAATCGTAGAATTATAAGCAAGATACAGAGCTCACAGTTCGCCTAGGTTTGAGTCATATTTTGTTCACATGAGTTTTTTACATTCAGCTTAAGATTTTTAACTTGGTATTTCCTATTCAGCATTTAAAATGGGAAAAAAAATGGCCCAAGATTTTCAATTCTTTTATTCACTCAAGACCAGTTCACTGGTATTTGAGGTTCAAAATCAGTTTATACAAATGTACACAAACACAGTCAAGGATCACATGTACAGTAGGAGTAAAAATGACGAAAAAAGGTTAAGTTTACAATACAATAAGTTGTTAAAGTTGGTTTCTGGAAGAATAGATTTTGAAAATTTTCTTAATAAATATTGACATTTTTTATTTTACTTTTTTAATCTTTAGTTTTTAAGATCTGTGCAAACATAGAATTGTGAGCAAATCTCTGTATCTTGCTTATAATTCGAAGCTTAACACTCAAATATGGTTAGTAAATAAAAATTGTAAACAATTAAATACAAGAAACATGCACTATAACAAATAAAGAACACAATTTATTTTTTCGAAATGAATCATATATATATATGTATATACTTACATACATGTATTTCCGTCAGCGATATCAAACTCTATTTAAACCGAATAAGAAACATGCACTATAACAAATAAAGAACACAATTTATTTTTTCGAAATGAATCATAAATATACATGTATATACATGTACTTACATATTTCCGTCAGCGATATCAAACTCTATTTAAACCGAATAAACTCAAGAAAATGCCGAGCATCTCAACAAAACCTATTGCATTAATCTACCATTACGCAAAAGATAATGCCGAATACCGATAGCTATGAATTGTATTTCAGTACTTTATTGATACATCAGATATCGATTTTGCTTAATTTGTGCAGGTAAACAGTTAACTGTTTGATTTACCGAAGTCTCTGTTTGATTTGAAACGTAAATATCACGAAATACAGAGGATAGTTCCGAGGTTACAAAGCATAAATAATGAAAACGAAACGAAAATCAGAACAAACTTAACACCAACGTCATGTATGAAAACTGTCAACGCATTGAAATATTAAGCCTCAATTTATTTCACTAATCGGCACCAATATATTTTGCATGTTTCAAAAATTTCCCTTCATACGCGAACTGTTGCACAACAAGCAAATTCATCATAGTCAGATCGACCCTCAGGTGAGCTAAAACGATTTGTTGGTTGGAAAATGATAAAATAGCTTTACTAAATTCCTATTTCAATAAATAGATTTAAGCTCATATTTTAAATTAAAATTAGACCGAATTTCCTCTTTCAATTCTCAAATTCTATCCATTTTTGACCGAGTTTTACAAATAAAATGACTAATAGGAGCTTCAAACCATTGATAACCTAAAACTATTTTATTGTTTGTATTCTGTTGACATTAACTTTATGTAAGGTCAATGATCAAATTTTCGAGATAATCTATCTGGAATTAATTTTACGTATTTTAAAGCGCCCAAGCAAGCCATATAAAATTATACTCGAAAAAATACCATCATAAAACATGTAAAATGATATTGAAAAACACGTAGAAACTATTGCAATTTTATTGCTGCAAAAAGTTTTAAAGAGAAAAGAAGAAAAATGAAAAATAAAATAGTCCGAATTTCTTGTTTCAATTTTGTCTACCTTTGTCGTTGCATATCTTCCTCAAATATTCAAAACATGGATATTAATATCGATATTTGTTAATAACATTGTTATTTTGTATTTTTAAAACAATTTTGACCTCAGGTATTGAACTTTGTAAAAATGTTTTTTGAAATCTCAATCCCTGAGTAAACGTAATCATTAATTCTGTACACCGAGAGCCAAACTCCACCTGATGCAACTATCACTCAAAGTGTCGATGAGTCTGCTTTATTCCTTAATTTATTTAAGAGAGGGGTACATTGACAATTTTGAGTGAGAAAATAATTGAATAATTGGAAAAATAGAATTTTTTGAAAATACAGTAACTAACAAAATTAATTTTAAAAATGTTAAACTTTTGTTTATTTTCTGTTTGAAACTTGAATAGACCCGCAAAAATTACCTGTACGTTAGGCTATTTCCCCAATTGTCCCAAGTATCTTTAGATGGGACTAGGGCTCTTCTTTCAGTTGCATCTTATATCAATCTTACTGACGTTAAAGAATCTACAGTGTAGTAAAGATAGCAGAAGATTCAGTAAGAGATAAACTTTTGATTTAGAACTGCATCAGAAGTTAAATGTGCTCAGTCCGATTCTATAATTGTGCACGAATTTAAACGATTGTTATGCTAAGTATGTTTATAATAATGCAAAAGTTTTCCCAATCAATCAGCCATATTTTAATAAAGAAAATGATGCACAAAATTTGTCCAAAACAAACGTTACACAAAATGGTATCGCGTTTTTTCGCCTCATATTAAAATTTGCATCCGAGGTCGAGCTCGAGGCGGATATCATTGTATTGCGTAATTTGTTAAGAAGTATGTATCAAATCAACATTATTATAATCAGATTCTAATTATTTTACATAATATAATGCGTGTTTCACAAGAAGAAGACAAACATAATTATTTAATAGATTTTGTTGCTTTACAGTTATTCAACAATAAAGTTAATTCAATTGTTAAAAGGCAATTGTTCTAGCGTAACTTTGCATGGATTATATTTTCAAGGCTTATCTCAACAGTCTATGGGATAATCAGTTCAAACTGCATTGTAGAAAACAGCTGTTCTTGCTGTTACAAATTTAATCCCTCTTTAATCTGACTTTTGACCAATTTACTAGTATCAAAATAATGGATTTATTTATAAACGACATGTAATTATAGGCATGAAATGATTTATTTTCGGCGTCGTCGTTTCAAGAACTGCCATCAGTTGAGCGAACAAAATATCGTAACGCGCGTTAGCCAATTTGTCTTCTCATTTGACAGCAGTTATTGATATGACATAAACAAAAATAAATCACCCAATGATATATAAGAACAATAATCTTTATACGTTTTCCAAGAGCGCCAGAGTACGACTCCATCGTGTATAATTCCATCATTATTTCATTTTCTTTCAGATCTATGTAATGCTCTTGGTCCTAGTGGTTATATTTGGGATATATCACTTAAAATGTGTTATCATCTAAACACCATCGAGCTGATTGCCGTTGACGCCATCGCAAGATGCCAGTCGGAGCATCCAAACAGTCGTCTCTTGTTGATAGACTCGGATGAAATTTACAATTTTGCTGTTTCAATTATCGGTAAGAATTAGGTTAAAATATCATGGAATTCAAAATGCAATTACATGTAAATTTGTTGTTTTGTAAAAGTTTGTCTTTTCTTCTGCGTGAATGATGTTTTATCTGTATGTAAATCATGTTCTTACATGTAGGTATGCACTTGTTTATAATAATCTGAATAAAACGCATTACATCATAAATATTGATTTCATTCCTGACAGCCATTGGCCAACGTGGTCAGAACTATTTTTACAACAATTGCAGGGTCGCCTAACAACATGGCTCAACCTATCAGCATCATGCTAAACATCATAGAGATGGTAACGTAACCATCACAAAAGGTCCCTCTCACCGTATTGTCCCTATGACAGGAAATATGAATTTTTATATGTCCTTGACCTATTACTTACAAAATTTATAGTTGGCACAAAACTTAAATTTAGTCTCATTAATCTGTACCCATATACATTTTTGTTCAATCTGAGCAAGATTAAGCAAATGGGAAAAGGAGTTATTGTCTAAAACTGGATTATGAAGAGATCTGCTAAGACCTTCAAATTTGACTTGGGTCAAGGCCAATGCACGCCCTTTACTAGAAAGCTCTGTTAATGTGAAGTATGGGCCAAATAAAGATAAGTTAAGGGTTTCATGCTCTGAAAAAAGGATTTTTTGCGTTGTCCGATTTGACTTTGACCTACAAACATAACTCAAGATCACTGCACACCCTTTGACCAAAGGCATCATTCGAGTAAAGTAGGAGCAAGATTGGACGAAGAGATTATGCTACCGACTCATTCAACACACACTATTAACCCCATATTATTTTCATATATAATTTTTGGGTGTTGATTTTAATCAACTCTCCTATGCAGTTACTCTGGCAAAACGAAAGTGAAACAGTGTTTGGATCTAAGCACAAATCATCACCGCTGAGAAGAAGTAGATCTTGAAAATAATAGATAAATTCGGTGTACTGTATGCTGTACCATTGTTTTTCAAAAGAAACTTTTTTTATAAATACCTAGAGATTAGTAAGATTTTATATAGTACGAGCAATTTAATTGTTTTTTGTAGTTGCATGTATTCCTACGCCAGAGTTCAATATAGTCTCGTTCAACCAGACGCTCGGTTGTCTCCGTAAATCCCCGACAAGCAGAGAGTCTCTCTTGGTAGTCGGAGATTTACGGAGAGTTCAATATTGCTTGGATCAAGACGTGTACAATTGTTTAGAAAGATTTCGATTACTGATACACAGTTTGATGGAATTAAGGATGACGTTTTCTCAGAATGAAAAAGCATCCACTGATGATAATGAAAAACCATCTATTGTTTGTTATAGACCTTTTCTTGTATTGTTATTTTTCACTTTCAGAAATTAGGTCAATGACGTACTTTTTGAGTTAATGGCCATTGAATATTTAATTGAAAAATCACAAAAAATCCCATAAAATTTTACTCTACGATTGAGATTTTCTTAACTATAAAAATATTACAAATAATTAAACACTTCAAAAAAATAAGAAACAGTTTATGAATGGTAGTGGCACTAAATAAGTACACAGCATTAAGATTTCAGCAACAATTTTAAGAAATAATCCAGTCCGAATTTCCTCTATCAGTTTTCAAATCCCTTCCCATTTTTGATCCAATTTTACAAAAAATTGAATGATAATAATACAAAAACATTTATGGTATTGAACTACTTATTATACCCCCCGCAAACGAAGTTTGGGGGGGGTATATAGGAATCACCTTGTCCGTCCGTCCGTCCGTCCGTCCGTCTGTCTGTTCGATTCGTGTCCGATCCATATCTTTCTTATGGAGAAACATTAGAAGTTCTTACTTCACACAAAGATTGCTTATGACCTAAGGGTGTGTCATGACCTTGAACCAAGGTCATTCGGGCAAGGTCAAGGTCACTGGCAGAAAAAGTGCAAAATTCGTGTCCGGTCCATATCTTTCTTATGGAGAAACATTAGAAGTTTTTACTTCACACAGAGATTGCTTAAGACCTACGGGTGTGTCATGACCTTGAACCAAGGTCATTCGGGCAAGGTCAAGGTCACCAACAGAAAAAGTGCAAAATTCGTGTCCGGTCCATATCTTTCTTATAGAGAAACACTGGAAGTTTTTATTTCACACAAAAATTGCTTATAACAAAAGGGTGTGTCATGACCTTAACCCAAGGTCATTCGGGCAAGGTCAAGGTCACTGACAGAAAAAGTGCAAAATTCGTGTCCGGTCCATATCTTTTTAATGGAGAAACATTGGAAGTTCTTACTTCATACAAAATTGCTTATGACCTAAGGGTGTGTCATAACCTTGAACCAAGGTCATTCGGGCAAGGTCAATGTCACCAACAGAAAAAGAGCAAAATTCGTGTCCGGTCCATATCTTTCTTATAGAGAAACACTGGAAGTTTTTATTTCACACAAAGATTGCTTATAACCTAAGGGTGTGTCATGACCTTAACTTAAGGTCATTCGGGCAAGGTCAAGGTCACTGACAGAAAAAGTGCAAAATTCGTGTCCGGTCAATATCTTTTTAATGGAGAAACATTGGAAGTTCTTACTTCATACAAAATTCCTTATGACCTAAGGGTGTGTCATGATCTTGACCCAAGGTCATTTGGACAAGGTCAAGGTCAATGGTAGAAAAAAGTGCAAAATTCTTGTCTGGTCCATATCTTTCTTATGGAGAAACATTGGAAGTTCTCAGTTCACACAAAGATTGCTTATGACCTACGGGTTTGTCATGACCTTGACAAAAGGTCTTTTGGGCAAGGCCAAGGTCCCTTGCAGAAAAGGTAGAAAAAAGTGCAAAATTCTTGTCTGGTCCATATCTTTCTTATGGAGAAACATTGGAAGTTCTCAGTTCACACAAAGATTGCTTATGACCTACGGGTTTGTCATGACCTTGACAAAAGGTCTTTTGGGCAAGGCCAAGGTCCCTTGCAGAAAAGTTTAAAACTCGTGTCCAGTCCATATCTTTCTAATGGACAAATATTGGAAGTTCTTAATTCACATCTAGAATGCTTATAACCTGAGAGTGTGTCATGACCTTGACCAAAGGTCAATTGAGGAAGTTCAAGGTCATTGTTAAAAAAAAATCGGGCCCAGTATACCAATAATTCAAAATGTTTATATTAAGTGGCTGCTTTACATGTGGAATTTGTTTGATTCGAGTCATGTTTGTTAACATAAGGATGCAAATGTCCTCATGCATTAACAGTTAACTTGAACTAAAATGGAATTTAAAGAATAGAAATTGGTTTGTGTACTCATATAAGCATTAATAGTTTTAAAAAATAGAGCAGTTGTTATTTATAGAAAATGGACGATGAAATAGATTCATCCAATATTTTCTATAATAGAAAAAATACATGAGTTATGATTTTTTCTTAGCGGGGGGTATCAATTGTGAGCTTGCTCACAGTACCTCTAGTATTGACCTTATTCTGTTGTCATAAACTTTATATGAGGTCAATGATCAAAATTTTGAGATATGGTGTCTTTTATCGTTTTTAAGCATTTTTCAATATTATTATAATTCGTGCCATAAGATTATTTTAATGAATAAGGGAAGTAAAACCAACGGAAAATATGCAAAACTACATAGACTTAAATATAAAATCCTAACTTTTAGCAGAAAACAAAATCAGCAGAATTTAGTCCGAATTTCCTCTGTTTGGCTAAAAGTCAATTTCTGATTGAGCCTAATTCCATAATAAAGTAAAAATATTGAATGTTTTGTCAATAATAATTCATTTCATTAATACTTTTTGTGTTTAGAACAAATTTTACTCATTACATTGAACTTTATAACAATCGGAATTTGAGAACCCAAACCCTGAGTAAACAACACCCTTAATTCTATCGTATAACATGATTATGATATGAGGTTTTCTCGAAATTCGTACCGGAAAAGTTCGAGAATTCATATTATAAAAATGTGCGTAATTCAAATACAGATTAGAAACTACTTGCCACGCCAAATAACTTATCGTTGATTTTAAAATTGATAATAATAAATTAAATCAAATCCCGACAGTACTTCAGTACTGTAATTGTTCTTCTGACTCATTAGAACTTACCACATATAAAAAATAACTATTTTGTAGATACGTTTAACACTGGACCGATATATCTACAAGGAACTAGGTCAGGACCCAACTTTATTGACGATGACGGGCAGGTTATAACCTACTTCAACTGGGATGCGGGAGAACCTGGTAGTGGTACCTACCTTCGCACTGACACCAGTTCACGTTTACAAGAGGCATCCAGCGGAGGGGGCGCTTATAAGTTCATTTGTCGTTTATACTGAAAATCTAGACTCTCGTAAGTTAAAGAGGCTTGGTCACGATTTTGGTAAAATATGATTTTTTGTTAACAGTGCTTCACTAGGGCATTTTTAATGGGCAACCAAAATTTGAGTGTCAATCGTTGAGTTACAAGCGAATTACTGAGTTACAATTCTTTGCAATGCAAACAAAGCTTTTGTTTACATTTTGAATGTTGACGTGAAAATTCCAGTTTTAGACTTAAAATGAATGTGTTAAATATTAGAAACTGTCTAGCTATGCCTAAAATGAATAAGAAGATAAACAAATTACTTTGAAAAAGATTTTTACTTGTATATTGAGCCTGTTTAAACAAAAACAGGGCACAAGCCTTGTTTACATGACAAAGATTTAAAACTCTACGACTGACTCTCAAACGTCTTCTAATCACTAGAAATGCTTTTTTTAAAGCATTGTAATTAATAAAAACAGAAAAATAAAATTTGACCAAAATCGTGACTATGCCCCTTTAAAAAAGAATTTCAAGACTGACACCAATGCACGTTTACAAAAGGATTTTGGGAACTACAATTTGGAAATTTATATCCCGATTGCATTGAACAGTCAAGATTTTCCAGAGTACCATTTAACACTACTGTTGATACAATGCTGTTTTACCGTCATTCGTATTATGTGTTAAAGTCATTTGAAAAGGTTTGTACATCACCTGTCGTATTTAGCTGCAGGTCTGTAGCTCCCGGTCTGAAAAAAAATACTCGCCATCAAACTAGGAAGAAATAAATTATATATTTCCCCTTTGTTTGGGACTGTCGATTTAAGTAAAAAGAAAAGTAATGTTCGAAAAACCACTTGTTTCTGAGAAATATTAGTCGATGTTGTAACGAAAGGTATATATGCCTGTAAGTAGAAACCCGATTCACCCCGTTCGTAACGCATTTAACACTCGGGAAGTTTATTTCGTTTTTAGTGGGTCATTATCTGAAATACTTTAGATGTAATTTATTGTTAGTAAGACACATTCCATGTGTATTAGACTTTGAAATAGTTGTACCCGTATTACAGTGAATTTAACGCAATAACGACAACGGTGAGATATTTGATACCAATGTTTTGCCATTGATAAGTCATCATAACCGTATGCTTGTTCGACGCTTCATAAATATTTTTAGATCCAAGAAATATTTAAGACCAAAACATAATGAATGTGTAACCTGTAAGAGTAGTTTTTTGTATTTATTTACCGGTAGATAGTAATCAAGTAGCTCTTTACGAAACCCTAAAACAACACTATAAAACTGGAATATAACTTAACAAGCACAGTTGAAAATATATGTGGAAATACTTTGAAAGAAGAATGTTTTCATTGATATTATATTTTTATTTCATTATGAAAACTTTCACACGGATGATGTGCCCTAAAAACAGCTGACATAGTTCTCTCACTTTATTCAGAAATTGTTCAGAAAAAATTGAAAGGGACGAAAATTGTTAACTTTTTGTATTAACACAGTTGTGGTATTGTAGTTATTGTTTGCATTATCTAAAATTGAAAGCTCTCTGTTTTTATAATGTAACATTTAATGTGTTGACTCAGGTTGGGCATTGATTGTTTTATTCAATAATCAGATGGAATTTGACTAAAAAGGCCGCCATAGATTTAAATCACCTTGTTCATTTTGTCCAATAGTTAATGTCTGAGACCGCAGTCTTTTCACCACATTTGAATAGGATTGACGCAAATGACGTCTAAAATTTGATTTTCATACCAAAATAATTATGACCTACATTACTAATGTCTGTGTACGTTAACAATAAAAAGTTTATTTTCAATATTCGTTTTATAGTTTTTTTTTATTATTGGTTAAGTTTTTCATTTCGAATCTTTTGGTGAATGTATTTGACAGAAATCTTGCTGTAGTTTAAGAAATATTTTATTCAAAAATATACATATTAGTGTAAAAATGAATCTGGATTGAACAGCAGGCAAAAATTTGTTCTCTCCATCTGAGATCAAGGTATAAATATTTATGATACTAATTTATATGCTTTTCAAAGTTTTATATGGACATTCTACTAATTTAAAAAGAATATAGTAATAAAGGAATTAGTTAAATAACAAGAAAATTATATATATATATATATATATATATATATATATATATATATATATATATATATATATATATATATATATATAGTACATTTAGCACAGTGTTACTCATTGTTTATTTTTCATTTTAAAAATTCTTACTGTTTTTTTTTAACTTTATGAGCTTGGTCAAAAATGACTTATTTTCTGCGAGAGAAAGACAATCATTACCATATAGTACAATATTAATATCTTTTGGTATGCCATGATCACTGATGTATATAAACAGAGAATTTCTCTGAGGTTTATAACATTGACAATGAAAGAAAAAATGAAATGAATCATAATACAGTACCCGCAACGTTATTTTTACAATCCTATCCTATCGTATCGTGCGTAAATACTATCCTATCGTGCGTGTATACTATCCTATCGTGCGTATATTCTATCCTATCGTGCGTCAATCCTATCAGGTTTATCGTTTAACCTATCAGTTTTTCGTTTATCCTATCATGTTTTCCGTTTGTCAGTAACCGTATCGTGCGTTAATCGTTCTTTCCGTGTATCAGTAATGTATTCGGAAGTCCCTGGACTTATGCTTCATTGTACCATAAAGTCCAGAGGTGTTCTTGTTAAGCTTTTCGTTTTGTCGAAAAAATAATCTTTAAGAATCACTTGCAAGTATGGCGGTGAATACGAGAGGTCGGAGAATGTCGGAAGGAATTAAACTGATGATTGTGCGTTATTTCCTTTTGGAGTTATCGGTCGAAGTGATTCGCGAAAAACTGAAACATTTGCATGGTTTTGTGATAAGCAGACAAGGTTTGTACGCCTTCAAACGGCGATGGCAATCGGGGAAGGAACTCAGAAGAACTCAGAAGGTTTGTAACAGTGCCGTGAAGTTGAAGAAAATTTATTTAAAGTTTATGGACATGTGGCTGGCCAAAAATAATGAACTAACCACAGAGATGTTGAAAAGGAAACTGTTCGAAGTTTTTGGGGTGAATGTGTCGACCAGTCTAATAAGAAAACGACGATCGGAGTTAGGATGGAAAACTGTGGTGTCGAAAACGTGTCAGCTGATCAGCAAGAAAAACAAACTGGTTTGTACATCTTATACATGATAGTATAACTATTATTATATGTTTAAATTATAATATATTTATTGCTGGTTTGCATCATTTTTGTGTTATGATATGTTACTTTACAAGTTCTCTTTATTTTTACCACAAGGATCTGAAGTGTCAATCATATAGCTAAAATAACAAGCATTCTGGGAGTATTGCATAAGCAATACACGTCCCATACCGGTTTGTGGAAATTGTGAAAACAATGCACTGTTATGCAGAATGTCGAACCCGAACATTAAACAATTGGAATATAAAAAACTAATTTTCTCGAAAATATGTCAACCAGACGCTGCAAAAGTGTAAACTTGATCTGTAGTTTGACATTTTGAAGCTGTTCAGCAAATTTCATATTATTCCCCAAACGCATAAAGAAAAAAAGAGTGGAAAACTGAAGTGTGACAGACAGACGGACGGACGGACGCAAAGGAAAGTTATAGTCCCCTCCGGTGAAAACCGGTAGGGGACTAATAATAAGCTGGTCAATGTAAAACAAAATGAACGCTTTAATATTCAGTTAACATAAGCAAAAGCACCAAGCATTTTATTGTGATCTGCAGTTCAGAAGTCCAATACTCATTTAATATGCCATGTCTTAAAAAGTATAGTATTAATCAAAGTGCAGTTAGGTAGTACCTTATTACATTGTACACTGTTTAGACTACACATATACAAATATTTGAAAACTGTTAACCGCTGGAATGTTTGATATTCAGGTGAGACAGAGTTGGTGCTTGGATGCACTCAACAATAAAGAGGATTTCAGGAACATCATTTTTGTGGATGAAAGTACAGTAGAAATGTCATCTTCTGGACGACTATTCTTTCACCAGCCAGGATCAAAAATACAGAAAATATGTGCACGCAGACCAAAACCCAAGCATGCATGCAAGGTAAAATGTTAATACCAGTAAACAAATGCTAATCCGTTATTATTTTGATATTTATAATGAAATGTAATAGGTTTGTAGAATTTTTGTATGTATTAACAGGTGCATGCATATGTCTGGGCTGGAATTTCGTATCGGGGAAGAACAAGCATTTGCATATTTAATGGTGTAATGGACTCAGTGGTGTACCAAGATATTCTGGACAAAAATTTCATTCCATTTGTTGAGGAAAGATTTCCAGACGGAAATCGCTTGTATCAGGTTCATGCAGGATATACATGTACATGCAACATTTTATATTGAAATTAATGTCACATTCATTTCTTTAATCATGAACTGGAATGTGCAAGATAGCATTTTTGTCCTTTTTAACAGTTTCTATAGCATTTATGTACAATATCAAACTGCAGGGATTATATTTTAAATATTTACATTTGATAGGACAATGACAGCAAGCACAAGTCGAAGTCCACCAGGGATTTGATGGCTGAAAAGGGAATACTTGACAACGTCATGACAACTCCTGCCTCCTCTCCTGACCTCAACCCAATAGAGAATGTGTGGGCATCCATGAAATACTACCTACAGACTGTCGCTAAGCCAAGAACCAAAGATCAGCTGATTCAAGGAATCAAAGCATTCTGGGAGACACTCTCAACACCTCAGTGTGAACGGTACATAGACCATATCCATAAAGTGATACCGTATGTTGTGCTAAATCGTGGTGAAGCATCAGGATACTAACTTGTGTTAAGCAAGTTGACATGCTGTTGAATGAACACAAAAACTTCAGTGTGATGGGTTCTTTTATCATGTAATAACTATTGCAACAATGTAAAATATTTTTCAGAGTTTACCACTTTTAAATATCTGATTATTTCTGTTAGTAATTGATTTATTATTTCAATTAAATATCCAACAAAGTGTTAAGTAAATTCCTTCTAGTAATCAAGAAAAGTAGAAATATGCACAGTTCAATGTTTCTTATCTACATCACAACCAATATTCTTATATTTTTCCTTCTGACTGCACTCTGCTTAAAACATCTTTAAGTCCAATTTTTACCAATGTCTTTGAATGATGCTTGATGGTACCATGTGCATTTGATTTTATGTTAATAAATTTAATAAATTTATTTGTTGTTGTCATAGCATTTGTCAATTTGAGACAATTTAAAAAAGAGGATTAAGAGAGCTGGATGGTGGTGGTCTTTTAATCTCATTTATAATATGAGTTGAGCTTATAAAATAATATTATACAAAAAAATTCAAACTATATAAAAATTTGTTAATTAAATTTAAAAGCTAAATTATTTGTATTTTCTTTATTTTGAATAGAAGTTGAAGGCCATAAATAAAAGGGCTCGATGGTTGTGGCCATTTTTAAACTGTACTGACTTAATCTCCTTTAAAAGAAGAGCTCCATTACATACATGTAATACAGGGAAATACTCAAATTTCTTTTCTAAATTATTGCATTCAATTCATATCTGAAAGTTTTTGGACGACCTGATGCTTAATTTGTTGACCATCTCTCATTAAATTTCCAGGTAGAACTGGATGGCAATTTGTTGAGGATCAAGCCACATTTACTATCTTATACATGTATGTGTGCATTTAACTCCTTTTCTGCACTCGTCTGTGATATAATTACATTTCATTATCCATATTAAATAATTGTGGTTTTTGAACATAAGATATTTATAGTTATATCAATATCAATTAATGAATATTAACTACTGTTTACTACACAGGTATAAATGGAAATAAAACAAGAGATATATGTAGAAATAAATATAATTTTAATTTTAGATTGAAGAAAATATGAACATTGAATACAGAATTACCTTTTGCATTATTAACAATTCATAAATAACTTTTTTATGAACAGTCTAAATCTTCATAAACATGTAAGCAATTCTTGCATTTTTTCTGTGATAACAGTCTTCTCTTCAAAACCTGTCACAGTTAAATAAGAGGGTAATGCACACTTTTTCAATTTGAAAGTTTATCGCCGCAATGACCTAATTCCATTGTTGATGCTGTTCACAGCCTTTGTAAAGTCGGCGTAGTTTGAACCACAGTGCTCAAGGAATGCAGATTTCAGGCAGTTCCTTCTTCTTGGAGAAATGGCTAATCTTCCTTTCCGACCAAAGAAATTTCTACCAACCAGTTCCTCGTCATGGAAGAGTCTCTTTGCCAAAAGCCACATGAAATTTCCATCCGAACAAGAAGCTTCCTTGAGGTCGGACAGAATATCCCTCCTCACACGGAATTCAAATTCCCCATACACAATGTCACACTTGTCCTTTATTTCGATGGTTGTTGAAGTAGGGCGGCATTTAAACGTTAATACCTTGTCCTTGCTTCCGGTGGTCTTCTTGTTCAGAACTTTGTGGGTCACTCCTGCAAAGGGGGTTCTCTCTACAGAAACGATGTTTTCGGTGTAAACCTCCCGTCCTCTGGCACATCTTCCTGTTCCTTTCCAAACAAGGTCTTCTTTTATAACTGGTGGTGGAGAGTACTAGTATTCTTCATCCATTTCTCTGGTTACTACCTCACTGTTCAACACTGGTGATGTGGGTTCTCTTGCACCTAAGATCCCAGATAGCAAGCTTATATTGGCCCAGCGTTGGCCCGATGTTATCATTTACGTGGGCCCAATGTCGGAAAATAACATCGGCCCAATGTAATTTTGCTCATCGGCGCAACATTGCACCAACACGCTGGCGGGACGTTGTCCCATTGTCAGTAGATTGACAGTTTTAATGTTGGCCCAATGTTGGAGCAACGATTTAATCCAACCAATATTCCCCAAACTTTGTCCTTATAAAACAATCTCACAAAGATTAACAGTAAGTCTAATCTTTATTGTTTTCTCACAGAAATATAATTAATATTCAAATTTTCAAATGTTTTTTTATAGTCTATCTATATACTTCCACATCCCTTCAAACTTCTTCATTTGTTTTCTTTACTCCTATACTATTCATCCCCTTTCCAACTCAGATGAAGAACGAATCACAATAAATGCGTTTGGTCACTATCTTTAGTTCACTTCCAGTTTAGTTCTCTAGTTCTGACCTCGTTGATAACTTCAAAAGCCCGTTTTCGCAAAATGCTGCTGTAAATTAAAATAATAATCATATAAAATGGAAAAAATAAATTGATATAAATAGAATTGCATTTACATTATGAAAATAATATTGCAGAAAAAATCTTCAATATATAACGATTTAAAAAAATGTAATACATTATTGTGTCTTATTAAATTTAGTTTTCAATCCAACAAATAATTTGTTTGCGGGAAGGGGGCCTATTTTACCGTGCAAAGTTTCAATATGCAATATTACAGCTTTTTTACTGTGAATAAGTCAATTTGAATTTTCCGGGGAGGAGGCTAGGGGCGCGGGGGGTCTGTTTATATCCGACCTTCTTTAGATCCGTGCAAGACCCACAGCTTCTGATCTAATATTATCAGCATATATCATGCCGATGATTTATCATAAAAACAAACGACAGATGTATTTATTTAAGCTGCATTGAGGACAATTATATCAGTTTGCCCTAACATTCTGATCATCTCACATCAATGATAAAAAATTTTGTCTTTAATTCCTACCCTAAATATTGAATATTGGGCCTATCATAATATTAAATTCAGTTACCTCAGATGTTCCTTAACTTGAGCCGATAAACTGCATGGTTCTATTCATCTTCACAAATAATATAGGAGACAGCCATATCATGGAGTTAGAACATCAGCAGGAGGATGTCTGTAGTACAAGGAAATTGCCATTAATTTGCTTTCAAATTTTCATTTCAAAGTTTTGAGAACATTATTGTATAATAATCACCCATATATAATAACAATCTGTAAAAGAACATCTGCATACTTACATTATTCCTGCAGGCAGCCATGATGATAGCATAAGATCAAGTTACTCTAATGGATTTGTCAAACATGACATCACAGTTCTATATTGGCGGTAATGTTTCATTCACGAGTGCAGAAAAGTTACTATGCATTGATACTGTATTTCATTCAAAGTGTAGACAAGTAAAATGCTTCATGATGGACACACATAATATAGTCATGTACATATTAAAAAAAATTAAACAACTAAAATTCTAAATCTGAAATTAATTTAAATACATTTATATTTATAGTAACCATTATATATTTATAATGTATTCAATATATTATAAATCTAAATTAATCTAAAGATTTTTAATTAAAAAAAGACTTTTAGTCAATAGTTTTTTCAAAGACACGCCAGTTTTAAAATTATATACTTTGTTTATCTGTAAAATAGATTTATAATCATTTATATAAAAATTCAAAATACAAATTTTAGTCTGTCGGCCCGACATTGGTGCAGTGTATTCGCGCCCACCGAGATCAATTTGATATTGGCCCAACGTTGGTACAATGTTTATGTACCCACGTTGGATGAACTACGTTGATCCAATATTGGAACGATGCCAATGCACCAACAGTGATAAATACAAGGTTGGTCCAATGTTGGTCCAACGTCGTTCTACCAACAGCGATATGTAGCCAACCTTACAACCATAAGCCAACGTTGGGCCAACGTAAGCTTGCTATCTGGGATAGAGTCTTCCTCAACAGGCACAATAGTAACAGACTGCATTCCTGGAAGGGTGGTTGATGTAGTTGAGGTTACCCATCTCAATACGTCGCTCACATTCATCGGCTCCTTCTTCCTCTTCAAAATAGACAGAATCTCATCCAGTTTTGAGGACACAGCAGACAAGTCGGCTGGATCGCTTTGAATGCACTTGTGGTCGGAGGAGTTCTGTAAATGGTTTCGATCTGTTTGGGAATAGCCATCAGTGGTCCTCTGGGCTGTGTTCTCTGTTTGTGTTGCACTGTCTACCATCTTTTTCTTTTACAAACTGTATGTAACGATCATATCTTACCAACTGTCCCGGTCAAAATTTTATGCAAAAACTTAGATAAAATTACACCATTGTAAAGGAGGGGGGCATACATTATGACAAAATTCGTTCAAAACTAAAATATTTATCATAGATTGCACACTTCTGTAAAATAAAAAATAAAAAATGCACGTGCCTTTCCAAACCATTAATACTATTACAAATTATCATTTCATTAAATCAATGTCTTAATCAACTTTGTATACGAGCCATCAATCGAAATTTCTGAGTAAGAGTTATCAAAATCACCCAGAGCGAAGAAAAACAACGTTACGGTGAGTTAATAGCCTAATGTGTGTTTGAATGTTTGTTGTTTGAATTTAACACGCATAAATATACATTTGTAGTCAAGGAACGTTTAGAGAAATAATATTGAACTCCTCACTGTTCGTTATCGAGGACACTCGGCGACCACCGAATTCGTTTTGAGCGAATAACAAAGATACGGTGAGTTAATAGATACTAGCTTAAAGCTTAAATGAATTCATAAAAGCGTTTAGTCGCCATGTTAGTTTCGATCGCTCCTCTACTGCCACTGGGGTATATATATCGGTTGAGAAAGTTACGGTCGGTTGCTTTCCGATCGAGGCTTTCACGTTGCACGGACTTCTAAATGCATGGACTACACATTGCAGTAAAATGTAGTAATAAGGAATAAAGAAAACAACAATCAATGAAATACAAAATATATTTATTCTTTGAAAGGATGTCCAAGGTGTCCGAATTATTATGCACAGACAGTGCTGCCTTACTTCGCATGCACATCGAACACGTGTTTTGTTCATACAGAGTGTATAACGTCTGCATCTTCTGGAAAACCCCGGCGACACTACATCCAATAGAGCAGCTAAATAATAGTAAGTAAATCCAAGAAAGTAACAACGTTTCAATCCGTTCCTACAAAAACGCCCCGTTTCTAAAATCCATGCGATAATTGACATTGGTCGATCTGCCAAAGTGTGTGGTTTGCGCATGTGCGATGTTATAACATACACAGGAAAACGGTCTACGCCTGGATTTCAGTCTGTCTTGTTTCGTCGTTTATTGGATATATCTTGCCAGTGCAGTGGTTGTCATATTATTTTTGTTCAAAAAACGCGTTTTTACAAGTCTTTTCGTCCAAGGTAACGTGTTCGGATGTATGAAATTCCTGAATGCGGTGAAGCATGAATAGTGCTCTCGGCCTTATATAAGGGGTGTGTAGCGATGAGCAGAACAATAGAAATCGACAACTAATATGGCGGTAGTCGGAGATAAAAGGGAAATAATGCGTATTGATGAATTCATGTCAGCTTTAATGTGTGTTTGAATGTTTGTTATTTGAATTTAACACGCAGAAATATAGTCAAGGAACGTTTAGAGAAATTATATTGAACTTGTCACTGTTCGTTATCGAGGACACTCGGCGACCACCGAATTCGTTTTCCTTTCACTATCCTCGGATCGTCGGATTTAGTGCCTGCCTAAAGGTAGGTAAATTGCCTTCAAAGTTTTAGAGCGTACGTGGTATGTTTCTGCTAGGAATAAGGGGAACTGCCCAACCACGTATGCACACAGAGCCATCAATATTAAGTTAACGAAACTGTGAAACCCCCAGTCAGTCAGTAATTTTCTAAATTTATCCTCTATTTTATCTTCTTGTTTTGAATGTCTTAAATTTCTCAAAAGTCAATGAAAATTAAAAAATATCATTTCATACTTAAACCTGTTTGCATAGAACTGTGGTTTGTATACAGCTGTGAAGTTATTTGGTAATTTGGTACTTGATGCCAATGTAAATTTAATTATGTAATTGTACAACTTTAAAAAAAAAGGAAAAAAGTTGCAATTTCTTTGGAAAATGTAAAATTTTAAATTTCCCTAAGTCAGTGGTACCTGTGGGTCGACAGTCGGATGACAAAATGATTGAGCAACGAAGCAAGACTCAATCTATTTTAGCTAGAACAATACGTTGAAATTTAAGTGTTGTGACACACTTCAGAAAAAAGTATAGGAGTAAGGAAGATCACGGGGTGTCTATGTTTAAGCTACAGCTGTAGAACGATATGTTCAATTTTGAGTGTTGTGACACACTTTGGAAAAAAGTATATGAGTAAAGAAGGTTGCAGGGTGTGGAGAAACATTAAATGTTCCATCCTGTCTCCCTATGAAGCATGATGTCAACATATGATTGCGCCCATGAGAAAAGGGTGCTTATGACATTTTTGACAAAACAGAGAAATAACGTCACAAACATGACGTTACGTCATAACGTCGTCTGAAAAGCGTAAAATATATAACCTGTAATTTTCATCGCGTATAGTTTTCTACCTTTTCCTAAATTTAGTCTTCACATTATTTTAAATAATCCCTTATTATACTCTATTTGCACACAAATTTGATTAACTACACGTATTTCTGTTTTTCTCGATATTAGCGTATTGCTCCAAATTCGCTATGATTTGGTAAAGTTTTACAGAAATATTTTGCTATTAATTTTATGTGTCTGCTTCACCCCCCCCCCCCTTGTTTTTTTTTTTTTATAGCGCATTGATATTAACATATTTGCATCCCAAATAAAAAAACAATCTTATTTTAAAGAAAGGAAATCATTATTCAGACCATATACTGTTGATTCCTTATTTTACGCTAGTACTTAATCCCGGAATTCAGCAGTTTTTTTTTATCAAATTGTGAGAGCATAAATTCGCGATTGCCGAATTTTTATCATAGTTTAATGTATGTTACATATGTTTAAAAATAAAAGCGAGATTTTAAAATTCGCGAGATGCGCTTCTCACAATTTTACGCGGATATTAATTCCTTTCGTTTAAATAGAAATCTACGCTAATAGTGCGTGGATTAAGAAAGCAAAAGAAAAAATGAACCTAACAAATATATGTACTTGAATCGTCTTAGTTCAGCAAGTACCGTTGCCGGTATTGTTTTAGCTTTAAATTTATTTTCCTAAATCCTTTTCTAATAAATTACTCAAAATGCTGTGTACCTAGAAACATTTCTGGTTAAAAAAAGCTGAAAGAAGACAGTAAAAATCTATCTAAAGATAAGACAAATGAAAGTCTGCAGTTCTGCACACATCTCACCGATTCGGTAAAAAGTTGTATTGTTTAATTTCTCATAAGTTTACATAACAAGTGCTTGTGTTTCCTCATACATTTTTAATATTAAGTAAAACGCTGCATTTACATGTACAAAATGAATCTGATATGCCCTTAACCCCCCCCCCCCCAACAATTCCTTGTTTTTATTCTTAACGAGGCTGAGTCTAATTATTTCTACCCTATATATTTTGATGAAATATCTTGCATAAAGTTTTACTGTTCTATCAATTGTTTTTAGATAAAGAAAAATATTAACGGCCCCGATTTCCTATGCAGTCTTGAATGTTATCAAATTTTTAGAAGGCACTATGGGAATTTGTTGAAAATGCGTAAAATCTCACTTTTTCCGCATATATATTTTTTTCTCTCTGCCCATGATTTTTTTTTGACCGATCGATTTAATGTTTAGAAATGGATCGTGAGGGTTTCAGCTCTGTCAGTATCTATAGAGCTATGATTCACACCTGGTTTTTTATGAATTGGAGAGGCAAAACTGGGTGTGTATAGAAAGCCCAAATCAAACAAATAAATGCTTTCTCTGGTAATTTATGCACAATATGAAGGAGGCAACGTTGCCAAAAAAAAATAATAAAAAATAAATAAGTAAATATAATTAACATAACACGCCCTAGCGGTTTATGTATTTTTTTTCTGCGATGATCGCTACCGCCATAACCCATATGAATCATCAATGAAAGTATTTTGTTGTTTCTATTTACATCGCCATTTTAACAGATTAATGAATTATTCGTAAAGAGTGGGTAAAATTAACTAAAACATTTTTAATGTACATCAATACGTTAAATAAACGAAAAGGGTAAATCATCTTAAATGGGAGGTTAAGTCTGACATAATCATGATTCTTTCGTGCAGTCCAGATATTTCCTAGCTAGGTCGATTAATGTTTCGACCAATTGATAAACGGAGCGTGTATATTTCAGTCTTCTCAGTTTCAACAGAGCTATGAATTACAAATAAATTTCTTTAGAAATAGAAGGAATCATACTTGGTTGATGTGATTGTAAACAAAGAAGTTAACTCAATGGTTGATGTGATTGTAAACAAAGAAGTTAACTCAATGTACAACTTAAAGCTGACATGAATTCATAAATACGCATTATTTCCCTTTTATCTCCGACTACCGCCATATTAGTTGTCGATTTCTATTGTTCTGCTCATCGCTACACACCCCCTATATAAGGCCGAAAGCACTATTCATGCTTCACCGCATTCAGGTATTTCATTCACCCGAACACGTTACCTTGGACGAAAAAACGTGTAGAAACGCGTTTTGAACAAAAATAATATGACAACAACTGCACTGGCAAGGAATATCCAAGGAACGACGAAACAAGACAAACTGAAATCCAGACACAAATACTTCAAAAATCCTCGATAATTGTAGACCGTTTTCCTGTGTATGTTATAACATTGCACATGCGCAATCAGAAACTGTGGCAGATCGAGCATTGTCAATGATCGCATGGATTATTTTTTTTTGTAGAAACCGATGGAAACGATTTTACGTTGTTACTTTCTTGGATTTACTATCATTCATCTACTGTGTTGGATGGAGTGCCGCCGGGGTTTTCAAAAAGATGCAGACGTTATGCACTCTGTATGAACGACATACGTGTTCGATGTGCATGTGAAGTAAGGCAGCACTATTTGTGCAAAATAGTACGGATACCTTGGAAATTCTTTCAAAGCATAAATATACATGTTTTTTGTATTTTATTGACTGCTGTTTCCTTTATTATTTACTACAACGATTTTACTACAATATGAAGTTCATGCATTTAGAAGTCCGTGTAACCTGAATGCCTCGATCGGAAAGCAACCGACCGTAACTTTCTCGACCGGTATATATACCCCAGTGGTAGTAGAGGAGCGATCAAAACTAATATGGCGACCAGACGCTTTTATGAGTTCATGTCAGCTTTAATAAAAACACCATTTCATGTTCCTATCATGTTCCTATCGGCGATTTTGTTTTTAATACTTTTGGTTTTAAAGGTGTTCAACAGTCAAAATCTTTAGTGTTGCGATTCAATGTAATGAACACGAGTGAATTTAAATATGCAGAAAGGCACAATCTGGATGTTGGTTCCTGAGAATGATTCAGAAATTACCGTATAACGGGTGTTTTTTACGTGCTGCTAATTTTTTACTAATTTTTACGAGTTTTATAAATCCGTAAAAATTAAACGCGTAAATTTTCACAGATATAAAAAAACACCGCACGTTAATTTCTACATCGTACGTATGAGAGTAATGTTCATGACCTTCAGCTTAGTCCCTGACGGCTGTCATGTACATGTAAGTATATTTGAGCGTTTTTGATCTCGTGGTGATAACAGTTCAGATCTTTCATTCAGTCTTGAATATTTTTTAAAACTACGCATAATGCCACGTTAGCAGC
The DNA here is from genome assembly GCF_025612915.1 of Magallana angulata. Lineage (NCBI taxonomy): Eukaryota > Metazoa > Mollusca > Bivalvia > Ostreida > Ostreidae > Magallana > Magallana angulata. Next base: position 43,236,507 of record NC_069111.1, read on the forward strand.
TAGATGTCTTTTTTGATTTGGAGAGAAAGAAAGAGAGAGAAAAAAATTTGAAATGGAGTTGTCTTTCTTTTTTTCCCGGTAAATTGAACTGAGACGAGCACATAGTGTACATCAATGATGATACCCAGATAAATAGGAATAAGTAAAGTGTATATCACATATGAAATAAAGTTAAATGTATAAAGTAAGGATGTCACTTGTACATACAGTTATTAGGATTTCCTACGCCTCTAAATATGCTAAATGACCGTTATCGCCTGTGGCAGTGTTTATATAGTAATTATCGTGACCAAGCACCTGTTACCTTTGGCTTACTTTAATGATTTGTTTTTCACTGAACATCGTTTATATAGTCTATTAAATAAATTAGATAGAACACAGTAGAGAAATTGAACAGACCTAAAATGCCGCCACTGACTTCAAAGGTCTGGAAATAAACGTAAAATTTCAGCTGTGCGAAATAAACTTATCCTATACGGGGGGAACGACAAACATGTTAAATCACATTCGTCTTAAACATAAGGAGGAATTTCTACAAAAGTGAACAAGGTTTTACATTTATCAATGTACTTGTTCATATTTATTTACACTCTTACCGAGTACCCGGGTACTCGATCGGAAAAATGTCCGAGTAACCGAGTACTTAAAATTGACCGATTTACATCCCTAGTATAAACGCAATCATAAATATAAGGAATCGTTAACAGAAGAACGATTTTCTGATTTGTATGTGTGTTAACTGTAACAAAGTTACTGTGAAATGTTCCCCCCTTTTACCACAGGTGATTTTAATTTTTACGGACATGTCCAATTCGTAAAAATATAACGCGTAAAAATTCAAATCATCCTATTTTATGACAAATTCGTAAAAAATTACAGCAGTAAAAATTACCCGTTGTATGAAATCATACTCTTATACTTTAAAGGTCATATGAAACGATATCCTGACCATATTGAGTTATATACGGGAATAAGTTCATAAGTGCCTATTTAATAAGACTGACATTGTTTTTTGGATATTTTATGCAAAATGTGAGCGCCACAGTCGATCAAAATTACTTAATCGGGAAAAGGAACATTGACTTACGCGGCTTACCTCCCTTGCTTATGACGTCAGTAAGACCCAATCGCCTTATAAAGCTATGTTGTGAATACAAATATCCATGTCATTTTGCAGCATTTTAAAAGAAAAAAAATACTATTTTTTATAAAAACTTGTATAATTATACAATAATCAACCACGTCAGTATTTTCTTCTCTCAAGAAATGAAATCGTGTGCGTTTTTATTACATGTAATAGCGTGTACATAATGATATTCAGTTTCGAGACTGCAGGAAGAATAAATGATTTTCTTCATAGATCCACATGCAAGTATAATATAATTTTAATATAAGCATATTTATATGTTTTATTTTGATCTTTTAAAGAAATTGACAAATTCAAAAATAAGTCTGATCGTTTTTTTCCCATAATTTGCACGTTCATGCAATTCATTAAGGTTTTTTTCTAAACAACTTGTAGGCCTCATTCGATTCACGATTATATTGTTTGTTTCACTTTCAAATTCACAAATATGTTACCATTTAATTATTTTTAGTCTAAGAGAAATTTCTTCAAATGTTTTGTTTTTTAAAACGTGTACTTGAATGTGCCGTGTTTTGATTTTAAAACGTATATGTGCGGTGTTTACTCACAGATCCCTTTTATCTCACTTTCTTCCGCAATGTTTTCTTTCGTTGTTTTTTTATCATTATTGATGCTTGTTCTTAATAAAATCTGTTGATTATCTTCACAACCGATTTATTTTACCGATACATTTCTAAATCCTTAAATGCCATATTTCCGCGGTCTAATTTAATAAAACGTTAATACACGTGTACACAAAGTATTTTCTAAAGATATTGCTACATGTATATATCAATAAGTCAGAAATTTATATTATTTCGAAATAAAATTTAAGAATAATTTTGAGGCATTTTATAGCAGCTCTTAAATACAAACTATGTACACAATGCCTCAAACATTTTAATTGGCCTGCCTTATATACTTTTTTATGTGACAAAATAAATCAAATCAATTTCAATGCTTTAATTCCCTTTAAATGTAGCTCAATCATTATACGTACCGAAGAAGAAAATGATGTCTCTATTTCAAAAGGATAAGGATAATTCATTAATCAGCTGTAAATGTTGGAGCATTTCTTTCGTTAAATATCCACTCCAGTACGGGATCTTCATCATGATTTTACGTTTGTGAGAAGCTGATATTAGATTTATTCATTAACGACCAATTAAAACTAAGTCATCTGTAGGCTACTACGAAATCAAATGATCTCATTTGAAAAGAAAGACACGTTCATATATGCAAAAATTACTAAAATTTAATCGATAAACTACTGTAAAATTACACTAGTTTTAATGCATTGTTTACATCGGTGGGTCTTTGTGACGTCATAAATCCACAAAATCAAGAACGATAAGCGGGCAAGAATTTTTTCAGGTGCTCAGTTTTCACGGTTAAATCTATGTAATGCAAAGGCAAAAAAATCTTACATCATGTATTTTAACATTTGTTTATACCAAGCTTTATATTCATGAAAGAAAATCATAGTGTTAAAAATCGTTTCATATGACCTTTAAAAAAATTAAAACTTCCTATTTCAAGTTATATATTTAAACAAAGAACGTGAATAAAAATGGTCATGGAATAGTACCAAATAGATAAAAGGAAAGAGTGATTACTATTACCTCCAAATTATACACTGACATGATTTCTAAATATACGTTACAAACAAAAACTAGACGATAAACACAATTGTAAATTATGTTCAAGCATGTTTTTTAAATACAAGATTCTTCAAGTCGCACGCATTATGCTTAAAAAAGTGAGAAACTGTTATCGTGCCAGTACCTACGGTGTCGAAAGAGTTCGGAATATTTTTCCAAACATGAGTAGTTAGTGATAATGTATTACTAAACAAAAAACATTTTTGACATCATAATTACAGCTCATATTTTTACTACCATATATAAAATTATTGACTCGCTATTTTCTGCTTTAATACCGAGAAATCATGATCGAAAAAACTGTATAATATTATAAACGTTGAACCTACCTCATATTTCTTAACGGAACTTATTTTTTAATTCGATTATCATTAATTAATCAATAACTTTGTAATCGTCAAAACCAATCTCGATATATATTCATTTTCTTGTGACCATTACTGAAGAACTTGAGAATATCAGACGGTTTCACGATCCCTTCCGAACCTTGGCTTAATTTTCATTTTTATTTTAGTCGATGGAGCGGATTCATTAACTATTTACGACTTTGATGAAGTGTGTAAAATTTACAAATGATTATGGAATATGTACATGTAGGATACATAAAGACTTATTATACAGCTTGAATACAGCGTACTGACGGTGTATTTATATGCCTGCATAAGCTTTGGATTATGGGTAATGGACGGTTGAGAGTTATCTTGAACCGATGGTGAAATTTACATTAAAAACACGGAATCAATCTCTACATACTGCATGTTTTCTCTATGATACTAAACCTACATATTTGCTGTGGAATAGTCACACGCAGATGGAAAGTGTCTGGAAGTTATTTTTCAGGTGTGGGCACGCCCGAAATGGGAATAAGCAAAGCGGGGGGGGGGGGGGGGGGGGGGGGGGGCTTAACAATTGTAGAAAAACAATCACAGTAATTCGAAAAAATGTGTCTAGAAGCGACCAGAAAGTAAAAATACCCCACATACACTAAAAAAATACCTTTTTAAATTATGTGAAATATATCAATATTGGATGGGGGTGAATATCATCCGATCCAGGGAAGGGGCACTCTTTTCCATAAATTCTGCATAAGGTCGAATGGAAAAAATCTTTTGAACAGAAAGAGTGGTGTAAAGGGCATGATCCCGGCAGTGGTAGAATTAATTGGTTTTTTTTCTTATTGTGTTTATCTGTGAGTATACAGGTTAAAGTCTAGTTACCGTGGTGAAAACTTCAAAAGAATAGTTCAGTGTTGTTACTATAATTGCATCAGTAAGTTGTACAATGGATCATGAGTAAACAAAATTGTTTAATACGTTACTTCTGATATTGTTTTCAAAGTTCATTACTAAAATATGACATATTTAATAATGTCACGAAAATCGCAGAATTTATGTTGTTTAAGAACAAAAGCTACATGTACAAATATATTTTAGCTATTGCTTGTTTATATTGAAAAGACAGTGTTTATGTAAATGAAATATGTTCACATAGAATACGCCACTAAGTAGTTTCTCGTTGATATCCTCAAATAAAGTGAAACTAAACAACCGCCATTTTTTTTTGGGGGGGGGGGGGATAATCACTTTTCACTGGCAGACAACTGCGCTGACAGTAGAAATAACAACAAACCTTTGTTTCTGAAATAAATGAATAGCATAGATGCAAGCAAACAACTAAAGGCAGCAATGTGAAAAGATACTAATAACAAAGTGCTGTATTTTACGTTTATTAAACGACTAATTCACAGTAATGATTGTTGACGTTGCGTATGTGAAACACGACGTCATGATTTTCCTAATGTAAAAGCATCACTGTAAATGGGCAAAAAACTCTACTTAGAATAAGCGTATAGCCATAACATTTTAGATTTGAGAACTTTAAGATGTGTTTAATTAAATCATGTAAAAATCTAAAAATGTGCAAAAAATGTCATAAGCACCCTTTTCTCATAGGCGCAATCATATGTAGATGTATGTGATGCACTGTAGGTCATTAGTTTCAAAATGTCCAAAATGGTTTACATTTTATATATAAAATATATCCTTTTATTTTTGACATACATGTAAAATCAAAATCATTTCTTTTTTATGACAGGTTATCAAGACATGACTTCCCCAAGTCCTGCCCAAAAGAAACGGGTTGAATTACTGTCCGACTTAATAAAAACAAATGGGAAGGAGCTTGACACTTGCATTACGTCCACTCTCTACCATATAACTTAGAACGATTCCAAACAATCATCAACAATGCTTGAGAAGGTCAGAAGAAAGCAAACAATGCTTAATACATTTTAAAACTACATGAAATAAATCTGGAAATTTGTTCACTAAAGCAAAAAACTTATTGTCAGGAAAAAAGAGAGCAGTTCCAGTCGAGGCATATTGCTAATCTTGAAGCCAAGTTGGAAAGATTTACAAGCTTTATTTCATTTGAGAACGACTTTGACTCTACTGATCTACTAGAAACTTCATTTGCTGGTAGCTCTGAAGGCGAATCCCATGAAACTTCAGTTGCTGGTAGCTCTCAAGGCGAATCCCAGGAAATCTAAACCAGTCATCTGTGACTTGTGTAAAAGTGCAGAAACTTTTTCCTTTCAGAAGTGATTTTGGTTATGTGATAAAAAGAAACTTTACTTAATTTGAATAACTTTTTTGTTTAAATGTATGTGATAAAAGGAAACACTAGTTTGAATAACTTTTTTGTTTAAATGTATTGTGCAAGAGCATTGATCTGGTTTATTTTTTTGTTTATATGTACCCTAACTTTAATTATTGGTTGATATATGTCATGTAAAAACATTAATTATTGGTTGATACTTGTCCTGTAAAAACCTTTATATTTTGTTCATAAGTGTTGTAAATTAACATCTTAATTTGTATTTTACATGCAAATTGAAATATGTATGTAAGATAATTAAAAGTCATTTTCAAGTTACGTAGCATGGTTATTTTCCCCAAAAACATTGAGAGAAGAAACTGGAATATGTGTTCATCATGAGAATATTTAGTTCTTTAAAAAAATTCAGCTCATTTTCAAACTTCGGTCATTATTACTGCATAGGGTGCATATATTGAAATAAAATGTGATATATAGGTTTATTTTGAAAATATCTAGGTCTTTTTTACAGAAAAATTATGCCTTTTGGACTGGTAATATTTTTGGTAATTTTAGTTTCTGGTCATTTTATTATATCTGTAAATTGATTACAAAGAGGTATAGCGCATCTAATATACGATTTGGCCTCAAATATAGCCTTTTGCAAACATCAAACATTTTCAATATTATACAATATTTAGTTTAAATATATTTAAAGAAACGCAAATTACACAATCACCATGCTCTAGAAGTCTTAATTAACTTACACGACATCATTAAAATATTCAGGTTTTGTAAGGGATATAAAGAAAATTAGTTAGTATATGATAAAAAATTGGATATTTGACTATTTGAACCACTCTAAACCAAAGACATCCGATAAAAATTATGTTCTACAGGTATTGAAGTACATGTTTACATTGAATTAATTTTGGTTTAACGTGGTCTTCGTACTGAAAATTAGAAAAAAATATTTCAGTTAGTGTCTTTTCTAATACAATCATGTTTATAGCCATATAAATTGAAAATGCATCTGTTGAAAATGTTAGATGCGTGGCCGAATGGTAACGCGGAGATCTTTTTGATTTTGTGGTCGCTGGATCGATTCCTTTTAAATTGAAACAAACAGAATAGAGAGATTAAGTTACACGTATCTAATCTTCTGGTTTTTGAAAAATTATCTTGTTTAATTCAGTCTGAGTATGAGCACACCCAATATATACAGATCTCAACACTGTACATATACTCTAATTACACTTACATCCATTGCACTTTGCTGGAACTTATCACTGTTCAGAATATCAACTACTGTTAAACACAGAGTTTCCCGAATTTATGACAAATCAGTTGTTAAAGACACCATTATAAAATCAGTACATTGTATCCAGGTTTCGAAAATCATATTGCGACAGCTAGGTAACTGAAGCTGTTTTTAGTAACAGGTACTTTCCGTCCAAACACAGGTGTAGGCGAAATAATGGGAAACGGCGCTATACCTCTTTTAGACTGTCAGTGCATGGCCAAGAACGGGAGGGGGCATACATGTTTTACAATGTTTTACAATCATCTCTCTTGTTCGTGATGAATTAATGACCTGAACCCAAGGTCTTTTGGCAATTCAAGGTCACTTAAAGAGAAATGGTTGCATTTTTTATTCATGTTATCTGGGGTTATCTTTTGTAAGCTGCTCCCTGTACCACCACTTTCTTTGGTTTTTATCCACTAGTCTGCATACTTTGTATAGTAAAAAAATCATCTTAATTTATCATTTTACTGGTATTTACTAAAAAAAATTCAGAAAATATACTTAAAATTAATTCAAAATTGGTACTTTGGAAAGATCGCATGAAAAAAAAAAATTATAAAAAAATTATTTGTTCAATTTTAGGTTGAAGTACCAGTATCTCAGCAACAGCAAAAATGAGTTATCCAGACACAGAAATGTTTCATTGCATTTCGTTCACAGATGCTTTAGTAGGGGAGATACCAATTGCTATTATGGATTTAATATCTATCAGAATTAAAGCACAATTCAGAGAAAAATTTGGACTTTTTCCTCCATCGTATATCTATGCCAAAATATGTGTGAAAGATATATTAAATGAAAATGAAATGATTACAAGCGACATCAAAGCAGTGCAAATACATTACACCAATGGACACTATTTGATATCCTGTCAATTGCCACCCAATCAATATGTTTTTGATTCTTTTTGAAACTTTATCAAAGGATAAATGAGTTGACGCTACAGCTGCAACGCAACTCGTGTATGCATCAGTCTCAAACCAAACAGTAAAACAAAAAGATATAAAGAACATTGTTCCACAATCCTAAGGGGTTTTAGTGGATTGTGAGGCATTTTCTGTAGCAAATGTTATTTCTCTTCTTCACAATACTGATCCATCAAATATTCCATCAAAATTAGTTAAGGTCACACATATTTCAGAGCTTATATGGACATAAATTTCTGATGTTTACTCATTCTGTTAAAAACAGCATCGACAAAACCAGTGATGTTTTGATAAACGACCGTGAAAAACCACATCAATGTTCGAAAACAGTGCGAAAAAGAAAAAAAAACAATTGAAACTAAAATTAGAGAGAACAGAGCAGAACCATATGAACAGGAAAATAAAGATGAGTAAGCAAAACAAATATTGGAAGAAAAGTGTGCAAAACGTGCAAAGAATGCCCAACGAATTAGAGAAAATAGAGCGAGACTAACAGATGAAGAAAAGTGCAAAGAGCGGGCAAAAAATGCTCAACGAATGAGAGAAAAGAGAGCTAGACAAGCAGATGAAGAAAAGCATACAAACGATTTGAAAAATCAATCGAATGAGAGAGATGAGGGCCAAACAAACTCATGAAGAAAAACCCACAGAAGGTATAAGAAATGTTCATTAAATGAGAGAGAAGAGGTCCAAACAAACAGATGAAGAAAAACGCACTATAGGTATAAGAAATGTTCACAGAATCAGAGAGAAGAAGGACAGACAAACAGATGAAGAAAAACGCACTGAAGGTATAAGAAATGTTCATAGAATGAGAGAGAAGACGTCCAAACAAACAAATGAAGAAAAACGCACTGAAGGTATAAGAACTGTTCATAGAATCAGAGAGAGGGACAGACAAACAGATGAAGAAAAACGCACTGAAGGTATAAGAAATGTTCATAGAATCAGAGAGAAGAGGGCCAAACAAACAAATGAAGAAAAACGCACTGTAGGTATAAGAACTGTTAATAGAATCAGAGAGAAGAGGGCCAAACAAACAGATGAAGAAAAACGCACTGTAGGTATAAGAAATGATCATAGAATGAGAGAAGAGGGCCAAACAAACAGATGAAGAAAAACTCACAGAAGGTAAAAGAAATGATCATAGAATGAGAGAGAAAAGAATGAAGATAACACCCCTGCGAATGTGTTCGGAATGTTTTCTTTATCGTTGCCTTAATTCTGATCAAATTCGCATTACATTATCAAACTATCTTGACAACTAAGTACAATAGATCTTGCTAAAAAAATTGAAAATCTGCCAATTTTTATCCATCTCTTTTTTTTGGTAAATACCAAGCCCTTTTTGTTGTTGTACCTGTAAGAAGATTTTTCTCTATTCCTATATAACCCCCCCCCCCCCCATTTCGTGGCCCCACTTTTCTCTAGGGAATCATGGTTTCATCAAACTTGAATCTGCATAACCTGTGCTTTCACACTAAGTACTGAGTTTTGGACCAAAAACTTTCCCAAAATATTTTTAAAGATTTCTCTATATATTCCTATGTAAAAATTCAAACCGCCATCACGGCCCTGTCCTATCACTAGGGACTGTGATTTTGCAAACTTGAATTTACACTACCCGAGGATGCCTCTACACAAGTTTAAGCTTTTTCTGGCCAAATAGTTTTTAAAAAGAAGATTCTCTCTATATATTCCTATGTAAAAATTCCCCCATTATGGCCTCACCATACCCCTGGACTATTATTTAAACAAACTTGAATCTATACGATCTGGGGATGCTTCCACTCAAATTTGGGCTTTCCTGGCCTAATAGTTATGAGACGAAGATTTTTAAAGATTTCTCTATATATATATAAATTTATCCCCCATTTTGGCCCAGCCCTACCCCCAGGGACTATGATTTGAACAAACTTGAATCTACATTATCTGAGGATGGTTGCACGACAATTTGAGCTTTCTTGGCCAAATAGTTTTTAAATGAATTTTTTCAAAGGATTTTCTCTATATATTCCTGTATAAAAATTTATCCCCTAATTGTTGCCCAACCCTAACCCCGGGGACTATGATTTGAACAAACTTGAATCTACACTATCTGAGGATGCTTCCACTCAAATTTGAGCTTTCTTGGCCTAATAGTTTTTGGGAAGAAGATTTTTAAAGATTTTCTCTATATATTCCTATGTGTAACCAGTGTAAGTAATTAATGTTATTGTTTCAGTGTATGTGTTTGTTTATTGTATGGCGTCCAGTCCATGTGTGAATGTCAACGTGTGTTTGTTTATGTTTACCTGTTGTGACGTGACTGACCAAATACCTGTTCGACCAGTTTACTTGTAGATAGTTTCTATTTTTAACAACATACTAAGTACTTACCTTCCCGCTAAAACCATAGTTGCCCGCACACCTTGAAGGGAACAGACTTATGTATGATATCTGCATGTACTATATATGTAGCTGAATACTTGGCAGTGCTTGGTAACTATAATTATTCTAATGCACATATTCTCTTATAATTATAATAAAGTGTAATTACAAATGTTAGTAATATTTATAACTTTATTGTAGGTTTTTCGTATATTTATCAGTTATTTGAGAATATTAAAAGTATAGTCACCCTATATGACTGTGTCAGTTATACTTTCTCTACCGACCTGGACTACATATGTAAAACTTGATCCCCCAATTGTGGCCCCATCCTACCCCTGGATACCATGATTTGAACAAACTTGAATCTACGCTACCTGAAGATGCTTCCTTTTCTGGCCTAATAGTTTTTTAGAAGAAGATAGTTAAAGATTTTCTCTATATATTCCTTTGTAAAACATGAGCCCCCTATTGTGGCCCCTTTCTACCCCGGGGACCCTGATTTGAACAAACTTGAATCTACATTACCTGAGGATGATTCCATTTTAATTTGAGCTTTTCTGGCCTAATATTTTTTTAGATGAAGATTTTTAAAGATTGTCTCTATATATTCCTTTGTAAAACTTGATCCCCCTATTGTGGCCCTACCCTACCCACAGGGACCATGATTTGAACAAACTTGAATCTACACTACCTTAGGATGTTTCCATTTTAATATAAGCTTTCCTGGCCTAATAGTTTTTGAGAATAAGATTTTTAAAGATTGTCTCTCTATATTTTTTTGTAAAACTTGATCCCCCAATTGTGGCCCCATCCTACCCCTGGAGACCATGATTTGAACAAACATGAATCTACGCTACCTGAGGATGCTTCCATTTTAATTTGAGCTTTTCTGGCCTAATAGTTTTTGAGAAGAAGATTTTTAAAGATTTTCTCTATTATATTCTTATGTAAAACTTGATCCCCCAATTGTGGCCCCACCCTACCCCCGGAGACCATGATTTGCACAAATTTGAATCTACACTATCTGAGGATGCATCTACTTCAATTTGAGCTTTCCTGGCCTAATAGTTTTTGAGAAGAAGATTTTTAAAGATTTTCGCTAATTATTCTTATGTAAAACTTGATCCCCCAATTGTGGCCCCACCTTACCCCCGGAGACCATGATTTGAACAAATTTGAATCTACATTATCTGAGGATGCATTCACTTTAATTTGAGCTTTCCTGGCCTAATAGTTGTTGAGAAGAAGATTTTTAAACATTTTCTCTATATATTCCTACGTAAAACTTGATCCCCCAATTGTGGCCCCTCCCTACCCCCGGGGATCGTGATTTGAACAAACTTGAATGTACACTATCTGAGGATGCTCCTGTTTTAATTTGAGCTTTTGTGGCCTAATAGTTTTTGAGAAGAAGACACTTCGCCGCTATTGGCGATTCGCACCGAGACGATTCGCCCTATCAGCAGACCCTTCGCTTTTATAGACACTTCGAACCTTATAATATAATCTTATCAATATATAAAGAATATTTCACAGGTGTATATCTGTTTACATAGTTTGTAATTATTAATTAGGGTCATTAATTAAAAATAAAACAGATGTCACAGAAGAGGTAAAAATTACTTTCAACAAAGGATAGGTACCATTTTATAAATTAATTCAGCATGAATGGTATTTACGATTGGATCGTCAAATTTCATCTCTGTGACATTGAAAAGAGGAGGCCTAGGGGCCACATCACTCACCTGAGCATTACGGCTGTGAAAAAGCAATAATCAATTTAGTATATGCATTGAAAAGCTTGAATGGTTACCCTAGGGGGTCACAATTTCTACAAACTTGAATCTATATTATCTGAGAATGCTTTAATATGCATTTCAGATCATACATTGCATTGTTGTGAGAAGATTTTAGAAGATTTGCATGAGTTTTATCTTTCTAAGCCATTTAGGTTCTTCTTCAGAGGAATTTTAAATGATGCCATTAATTTGTCACTATTGCGTAATTATCTCCCCCTGGAGGAGGCATGGTCCTTCATTAAAACAAACTTGAATCCCCTTTACCCAAGGATCAATTTTGTGTCAATTTTTTTTTAAGTGGCCTGGAAGCTCTGCATACGCAGATGAAATTGTGAATATCTTTCTGAGGTCGCAGACACGCATGGTATAGCCTTATCCTCTGCCTCAAGGATCATTTATATTGTGTGCTCTGTACTTTGTCTCTGTCTCGACAATATCAGATTCCCAACATCCCAGCAAGAGCTAAAGAAAGTGAAGGACGAGTTCTTCAATATACAGGGATTTCCAAATGTCGTTGAAGCCATAGATGGCACACTTGTCCCCATCCAAGGCATGGCAGGTGATGAGGAACCTACTTTCATTTGCCGGAAAGGATTCCATGCCATTAACATACAGGCTGTGGCAGTAGCTAAGCTCAGGTACATGTTTACAACTTTTCACAAGCTTACCGATTTATTGTTCCCAACGAAGAAAGAAGTTGATATATATGATATACTGTTTTATATTATTTAGTTTTACCAACATTGTGGTAAGATGGCCAGGATCCACCCATGACTCTTTCATTCTGGCTAATTCCTTCTTGCCACAAATCATGAGAGGAGTGAATGGATGGTTCCTGGGTGATTCTGGCTATCCACTGAAGAAATGGTTGCTGACACCATTTGCCCAGCCATCCAACCAGCAGGAGCAGCGGTACAACTCCTCCCATTGCTCGGCGAGGAATACTGTTGAGAGAGCTTTTGGCGTTCTCAAAAGCAGATTTAGGTATCTTTCATAACTATAATACAAATCTTGTGCACAAAGCTCCAAGTATAAAATCTAACCGTAACGGATAATATCTGTAACACCACATTTGTCAGATAATTTGTTTAATAAAATGGATTAGGGCAGCATCATGAGAGAAACTGAAGAACCATACACTTTACTACATCTACAAAAGCATTATTTTTTCATACAGATGCCTTCACAAAACAGGTGGTAGCCTGCAATTCAGGACAGAGAAGTGCATCAAAATCATTGAATGCTGCTTTAGGCTTCACAACAAGGCCATTAGTGAGAGGGTGCCCCTGCAAGCAGGGAAGAATGCTGTGCCAGTGTACCACAACCATGATCTATACAATGGAAATGATAATGATGGATTTGCCTTGAGACAAAGAATTGTGCAACGCTTTTAAATATCATTTGTCAAAATGAGACTATCAGATGGCAAGATAAATAATGTACATCTCTGCATTTACATTGTGATTTTAAAGTACATGTATTTGAAAAGAACTTAAAAATCTTTTATCAATTTCTATTTGTGATCTGAATACAAAAAAATGACAAATGTAAAGAGCAGTGAAAACTTTTGATATTGTTAAGTTTGTCAACAATAACATTTTTAAAAACAATTTTGGTTTGTCAACAATAACAATTTTAGAAACAATTTAGGTTTTTCAACAATGTCATTTTTTGAAACAATATTTCAACAATAACATTTTTAAAACAATAAGTATATAAGTGCTCTTGCTGCCAGATATTAACAATATCACAAAAATGTCTGTAATTAGAATATCTATGAACAAGTGAGCTAATAAGAATACCTTCATGGAAGAAGTTTTTATAAAATAAATTGTCTGATGAATGTCTAACTAGATTTGGTCAAAACCAGAAGTACATTGTAGAGGAAGAAAACAAAATGAAAGCATGTCAACCCACCGGAAGCATATTGGTGGATCTGAGCAATTTTCTCAGCTTGTTATAGTTGATTTTATAAATAAAATTAACTTTTTTGATGCAATAAAGATAAATTTATAGAACAAATCATCAATTGCATTGGAAATTACCCTTTCTAGATTAAGAAAGTAATACAGAACGTAAATAGTCACATGTCATACTTACTCACATTGAATTTAGCTAGGTTCGATTATTATTTTAGTCCAGTTAATATAATAATCTTGTCTGACAAAATAAATATTTTATAAAGCGGGGTCCACTGTATCCCTATGTTATTGCATCAAATACTTTAAACTCACTTAAAATTTGTAAGGATTAAACTACATGTATTAACTAAATTTTATAACAGGTGAAAGTGAATATGGCGAGGGAGACTGAGTTGACGCATGAAATTTCGTAGCTATGACTTCCAGAGCGGTTGTCGTTCTCCTCTGTATCTCTATAAGCTCGCTCTGTTGTTGAACAATTTTCTCCAGCAATGAAATCTTCTTCTTTCTGTAGTCCTCCGCAGTCTTGTTTTTATCTCTTTCCCCATCAAGAAATTCTCTTTTAAGGTTGTATGATTCATCACCTGAAATATGTAAATAGCATTCCTTTAATGGGTTTCTTCTTTTAAAGAATCCCTCATAAACAAAGTATTTTGGGTATAAAGGAATAACCTTGACTGGCAGTCTGTATGCCTGTCTTTCTGACCATGCAAATAGAGCCAAGCTTTGATATTATACACCAAATACAAAAGATCATTAGACACTCATACTTGACACAAAAATTGCTTATGATCTCAGGGTTTGTCAATACATTATACATGTATATTTATTAGAGAATAATCCTATATAGAGAAACACTCAACATCATTTTTATCAAGCTCCTCAGAAAATTATTGACAGTCATTAAATTTTAATAAATGTCCGTCAAAGAGAGTTTTCCCCATATCTTTATTGATTTGGATTTTGGTTAGAAAATTGAATTATTATAAGGTAATGATACCATCGTGACAATATGGTCTCTTCCGTTTATTCTGCTTTCTTGAAGATGGGCATATTTGTCCAGGTTCACATCCGGCATTGAATTGGCAAAGACCACTGTAAAAAAGATAAAAAAAAAGTAATTCCTTACAGTAAGATCCTCACTAAGAATAAGAATCAATAGAATTTACTAATTTAACATTAACGATTGAGTAATTGTTTAACAAGTTCACTTTAACATGAGTGTTTCATCAGTAAAAGTTAACTTAACATTCCTGTTGTCTGCTGAGAGAAAGAGAATACCTGTCTCAAACTGTTCTTCCTGCTGGACATCCTCACCACAAGCACTTTCTGAAATAGGAATAATATATATGAGAACTGCATGTTTAATATCAACTATCAAATATGTCTTCATTATCAATATTTTTTAAAGCCATTCATCCAAAAGATAAATTGTGGCAAGTTTTGTTGAATTTAGCCAAGTTGTTAAAAATGTGCATTAGTTTACCTGGAATAGAGGGTTTCATTTGCGTGGTGGAGGCAGGGAATGCTTCAAACACATATGATGTTTCTACAAAAAGTTTGTTAAAATATTATGTAAAGAAAATAACTGTTACTATGAAACCTGGTTCACAGGTGCATGAAAGTCAGGTCAATATATCGGGTCTCACTGGTTAGCACACTGGCATTCCAGGTATGTCAGAGACCCTGAGGCCCTTTTAAAAAAAACAAAACAAAAGAAACAAAAAAACGACAAAGACCAAAAATTTTATTCTGCTTAGAACTTTTTTATTAACTATATTAACTAGAAAATCATTTTAATCTTTTAAAAAGGTAATATGTAGAGTAATATTTATTTACACTAGCAATTTTAAACAAAACCAGTAATTTTGCATGGTTTTACAATCAACTTAAGATTTTGGTCTTACTCATAAGCTTTTGATTTAAAGGCTTTTATAAAACAGGCGCTTGAGTCTTGGTTAAAATATGAAATTTTCACCACCTGTGACACTACATAGGCAACAAAGAATTTTTTTTCTACATTTCCTCCATCAAACGAAAATTGTGGATATGGCAAAACTTTGTAATTAATTCATGCATTACCCTTCTCCATAATCAGACTTTGTGATGGAGCTGAGGTGTTCACCCCTCCTGGCACCCCTTCCAGCGAGGACTTTGATATTGTTCCAACAATCTAGATTTAAGTAAAATTGTAAACATGTCCATTAAGTTCAATATACCATGAAAAAAAAAACTTGGTTTCTTAGTTACATTTTGTACATAATAGACAAAAAAAAAGATTACAAATAAAACAATTATTATGGGAAATTACTTCATCATAATGTAAAATAACGTTTTATAAATTTACTTCAAAATGGGAAGTTGTTTGTATTTTAATGAAGTCAATGTTAAAGGAAAGAAAAATGTTAACTCACAACTGAACTGATATATATTCACTGCAAAAAGTTTTCTAATTTATAACATGCCTTCTATTCCCATGATTTTAACTCCTCAACAAGAAGACTAGGGCCTCCTCCAGTGGCATGGAACCCTCTTCTCCTCTCAGCTTCACGTTTTTTAATTTGGGAGCTCAAATCCTGCCATTTCTTCTTTACGTCGCACACCTCCCTCTCAAAATTGGAACAGTTTACTGCATTTACCCTGAAAGCATTCAAATAATTCAATTTCTTTTATAAAGTTTTGATTCACTATGATACAAGGGGCTATTTATCTCCCTCTCTCTTTCTCATCTTATCTATCTACTATGATATATTTGAAGATGGAGTTCATTTTATATAAATTAAAAAAAATTTAATCATCTTACTATAGAGAACCAGGTGTTGCTTATTAACTTGAATATGTATATATATTGCACAACTAATGTGGAGTTAAAATTATGATAATTTTTTTTTTGCTTTTAAAGCATGGATGAAAAAAAAATCACTAATCAAAAATAATTATCATTATTGTTTTATCACAATGTCTTAAAATTGTATTAAAATCTTACTTATGTTACATAGTGATCAATTTTACAGTTGTAGACATGTACGTAAGCTGTACATTTAGCCTACCAAATTTTGCTCTCCAAATGATACGAAAGCATCATGCAATGGGGGAAATTTTTAAATTCGCTTCGGTGGTAGCGCTGAATATATAAAGTTGAAATATTTTTTTTTTGTACATCACAAAACAACTTGATTCAACCCAGTTTTATTAAGTCTATATAATCTATCGTGTACTCACTGTGACGTTATTTCGACCCAGGAACGATTTTTTGCTTCATTGGTGATCGATGGTGTAAATTTTCCTTTTATCAGTCTAATGTTATCGGTGACACCTTGTACCAACACCTCTATCTCTTCGTTTGACCAGTTAGGTATTCTCTTTGCTATTTTATCCATTTTTAGGTGGTCAGACGACAAAACGATATAAACACGGAAATACGTACCGCGCATGTGCATATGAAACGAAAGTAAGTTGTCAAGAAAGCTTTTTGTCGTAAGTGAAATCGTAAGTGTGCACGTAGACTAAAATTGCAAGAATTGTCGTACGAATATTTTTTTACTTACGAGTGCGTTTGTGAAAAGCACTTAAGAATTGACTTACGAGTTTCTTAAGTCTAAAACTTACGAAAAATCTTATGAATTTTTGTGAAAACGGCTACAGGATTTTATATTTGATTACAAGTACCTATAGATTCTATGAAATAGACTATAAACACGTGGCACGATTTTCACTGCGAAACTAAGAGGGTCAAATGAAACCACGTGGTCTAAATTTAAATGACAATAACATTCGCAGGGGTGGAAAGGAAAACGGAAGGATTAAAAAAATGTAAATAGAATAAGGGGAAAAAGAGCAAAACTTACAGACAAAGAAAAGCATACAGAAAGATTGAAAAACATTCATCGAATGAGAGAGGAAAGAGCGAAACGAACAGATGAAGAAAAACTAAGCGAATGTGCAAAAATTCGTCAACGAACAAGAAATAAAAGAGCACAAGAAACAGATTGGAATTTACAAAATAAGCGCATAAGAAATGCCCATAGCATGAAACAAAAAAGAAATATGCAAACAGCTGTTGAAAAAACTGTTATAAAAGCTAAACAAAGGAAACGGATGTCAGTGTTCCGTGAACTACAAAATAAGGTCTTAACCTTTAGAGAGCTTTGTTTAAATGGTCCTAACCATGTGTGTGCCTCTTGTAAGCGACTTATGTATGCACATATGGTAACAAAAATCGCAGATAAAATATATCAAAATGCAAACAAAGACCTTTTTCATAAGTGTCTTCAAACACAACCTCATCCTGACTCGCCAGTTGTTGTTTGTAAAACCTGCAAAGGATATCTACAAAGAAACAAAATGCCCACACAATGTCAGGCGAAAACCCTTCTGCTAGACAGTATCCCAGAAGAGCTAAAAAAGTTGTGTGACCTAGAGTGCCAACTTATTTCAAAACGAATACCCTTCATGAAGATAGTTAACCTTCCACGAGCTGCACAGAAGGGCATTAAAGGAGCTGTTGTCAATGTTCCTACAGATCTTTCAAAAGTTTGTGCATTGTTGCCTCGAACAATGTCAGATTCTGGAATTGTATTAAAGACAACTACACTATACTGAGCATGTGAATTATCAAACAGTGCGTCCAGAGTCTCTTTACAAAGCAATAGAATACCTAAGAGAAAACAATAAACACTATTCAGATGTCAACTTAAATGAAGAATGGCAATCTATAAATACCCAAGAAGATTCTGAATTGTGGAAAACAATAAATGTAAGCAGTGTGAGTGAAAACCCAGCAGTACACTTTGATACATGTCTTCAAAATGCTAATGGACCATCATTAGAGTTTAGCATAGCCCCTGGAGAAGGCAGGCAACCAATTAGCTTTTTTAAGGATGAAAATGCAGAAGTAATGTCTTTCCAATGAGAATTTCCAAAGGGGAGATTAAGTTACAACACCAGCACGAAGTTATATATAAAGAAATATTTCAATTCCAGACACCTCAGTAATGATCAAAGATTCGCCAAGAATACGTCATACATATTTTATGCACAGTATATCACAGAAGCATCGCAAATACTGCAGAGCATAAACATTGCACTTAAAAAGAAAAAACCAGTGTAACTTTATGGCAGGTGTGCAACTGCAAAAGATGTAATTGATAATGACTCTGTCAACAAACTTATTAGTTATAATGATGGCTTTAGAGTTTTAAGAAACATAAGAGGATCTCCAGCTACATGGCAGAAAATGCAGTATGACTCTAAAATAATTCAAGTCATTGCTCAACAATATGGAGAATCTCTAACATCAGATCAAGTCGAGGAAATGGACTTTGAAACAAAAAGTATTTGGCTTAAGAGAAATCCAGTCACTGCTGTGCGTCATATTGACTTTATGTTCCAAAAGTTTTTCCCTATTAAATAGTTATCGATACCGGTTTATCGGAAATTTAAGTGGCATGAAGAATAGTCGCATCATGGTGAGTACATAAACTATTAATGTAATGTATAATTTTCATATAAAAACTTCCACGTCATCAAAATATGGATGCGTTTAAACATAATCATGAGATGAATACCCAAGGGGTACTGTATAAAATTCGCCATTACTGAAGAAAACCCTCATAAATAACTCAAAATAAAATGACATGCATGTACCTATACAACCACCTCCGACGTGACTCGATAGCCTTGGAAGCAGGAAATGAAGTTTGAAATCTAAACGCCGGATACGGATGAGGTAGAAATGTCATCATTAAGGCAGATATCTACGGAAAGCCATAAAGAGCGTAATTATTCCGTAGTGGGCGTGTGTGGTTTTTTGTGGCATATATTCTAATTTGTTACTTTATAGGAAAGTAAAGCATATAAGTTTGAAAAAGATAAAATTAACGAGGGAAGAAACATAAAAGACAGCCAAAGAGAGAGAAACCAAGAAGTGGAGTGGCTGGTACAGAGTTTATTGGGGATTCTGAAAAGAGGAAACAAACTCTGTACCAACGTAAGAAAACGCTATTTAATAAGGTAAGAAAAATATGAATAAATTTTTTTTATGTTAAAATATATACGAACATTAAAAATACACACCTTCCTCATCATTATCATCGGCATCCCTACTCTCTATGTGCTCTACCACTTGTCTTATGTCTTTGTAAAACATTAATAATATTGCCTTTTTCTCATTTTTGATGTTTTTGTAGAATTGCTGTTGTTCAGTTCCTGAAAATACCCCTGCGAGATGAAATTCATACTTTCAGGAACTATTATGACATGTTCATGAAGTTTCATGACATGTTCATGAATGGCTCATGACTGGTTCATAAAGATGGTTCATGAATTTTATTCATGAATATATTCATAGAGTGTAATTCATGAACAAATGATGAATACATATGAATAATAGTTAAATTTGTACTTTTTTGAAAATTTATAGGACGAATCAACTGGAATGAACATTCATGAACGTTCATGAACACTTAATTGACACCATTTGAAATTCAGAAAAAAGCAGTTTCTAAGAACATACATGAGTTTTCGAAAGTACACACCAATATAAATCTTTTTTCTTGAAAATTTAACAGAACCTGTACAGATTTATAATACATTTTAAGATTTCTCCTGCTTGATGTTTTTTTGGTTTAATACAATTTATTGTTGTTTAAATCTGTTAATTCAAAATAAATTGAACTTAAACATACTGGTATGTTATGTTGCTAATATGTTTTCCATGCTGTAGGAGCCAACACAGGTATATTATTGGAGCAGTTATAGCAATGACTTCCCCAATGAAACATCACACAAATTCTTTACTTATTTCCATATAAAAAAAGCAATTCCTACAGAAATTCAAATCACAATCCTTTATTTAATGTACTTCAACAAACTTGCCAGAATGAACTTTTACATGAACATTTGTAGTGCATTTTGTTAATTCATCAACCATGAAAAATACAGTTCAGCAACAGTAAATTTATATAACTTTTTGAATTATGGTTAAATTTAGTCACTGAAAATTTATACATTTGTAATTCATTAAACATCCCATTGAAATCTGTAAAATAGTACATTGGCAGGTAAAAAAAATGTTGAATTACAGTGTCAGTACATATCTGCCTAATGATGTTGTAAGTTTTTCATTTAAATTCAGTGATCTGAACTCGAACTCTATTGTTAAATGTAATTGTCATTTTACTTTACAAACTGTGGAAAACCAACTATCTCTATAAATCAAGAAATATTGGCAAAACCATGAATCGGACAGGGCATAATATCCCAATGAAAATTGACTGTCTTTTCCTAAAATCTACCTAACTGAAAAAGTGTGTTGTATTGTGTTATAAAACATGAAAGATTCTAAGGATGCTGATAATTGTAACTATGCTTAGTGAGACATCCTTATATATGTGATATAAAATAAACAATCACAAAACAATACTTTTATGATTTAAAAAGTAATATGCCAAAGAAAACTTTATAGAATCTTTTTGTTTTGCTAACCTGTGTTGAGTCACATTTGTTATTAATAATTCATTTTTCCAAAAAAAATACCAAAACATTAAATTGTCGACAAAAAACTCCCAACTGAAAGGACACAGAACCCTGTACAAAAAAGGGTCAATGAAACAGCTGATAACAGTAAAATATGTGTACACATAAAAAAAAATCTTCCCTCTTGAAATAAACATTTATAATAATAAAAAATGGGATCCAGAACTTTTATTTGAAAATGGCATGTCCATGAGAATTTGGCATCCTAACAATGAACTTATCTGTGATAGTGTCATCTTTGACATCAACATACCATAAATTTTCTTCCTTCAAGTTCTTCAACTAGAATCAATTCACAAATTTGGTCAATATTCACACTTGCAAAATGTTTCCCAACATTCAAAATACCATACTCTTTCAGTTGCATTGGTAGAACAAGAGCATATACAAGTTCAGTTTTTAAATGTAAAACAAAATAAAGCACAACAACAAGTTTTCTGCTTTTCGTCATAAAGACACTACATGTTCTCCTCTTCATACGAGAATAACTTTGAGAATAAAACTTTTTGCCATGGAGAAGAATTCTTTCTACTTTTTTTTATCTCCGAGGTATCCTCAGCACAAAACGATCTCATAATGAAAGATTCATATGCATCATTGGGAATTTTACGCAAGGCCCCTGCAACTTCACAATTCAACATACATTTGGTACATTTCCATAATTTTTCTTTTAAAGTCAATTGAAGATTGTTTCTCAAAACAGTTTGTGCCTCCTTCAGCCTCATTACCTGATGCGTTATATTCCCAGTTCCATGCACTGATTTTGTAATCATAGAATTGCAGTCTTCAAATGGGAAACAGCTCCATGGCCACAATGGACCAAGAAGTTGAACATAGTCTACATAATGGAACCCAATGTTATGCACGTTAAGTCCACAGTTTCCTTGTGGGTACAAATTACAAAAATCTTGAAAAAACTTGCTAAGAATTCCTTCTGCTCTTCTAAGGTTTTCATTCGTTATATGATCACTTAACAGCATATAAATTCCTTCGGAAAGCAAAGCAAAATGATGCAAATAAATCTCTGGCAAAATTCCACATAGACATGGAAGGGCATAGTAAAGAAGCCATGCTTGCAATTCTGTAGCTTTGAAATGAGTGTAATTTTGTTCCAGATCTCGAGGTAATCTTTCATACATTGTGGAGGCTGTATGCTATTCATTCGTTTTGAAATACTCTTCAAATGGTTCCCAACAAAGTAGTTACTTTTGCTTTCCGTTGCCGAGAACCATTTGTTCATGAGGCATTTAACAACACCAAGTAATGTTCCATGCATGTAGTCAGGGGGGCTTCCACTTACAATTGTGAAATCCTTCAGCTTCAGTAGAGCAGACTCTCCTCTGAAACCTTTTATTCGACTGTTTGGTGTGCTGTTCAACATGCAAAGAGATACATTGTCTTGATTTCGTTCTGGGTATTTGTCATTATTTTCTCGGAATGGAAAATTTCTGCAGTGTCCCTTTCCTTGTTTTAGTACTTTACCTGGATCTTCACAGGCTATGCAGGATTCACTTCCATTATATTGGGTCATATTTAGGACAGCAGCTTTAGCAGGTAAATCGTAGGTACCACAAATAACTTTCACTTTGACACTGGTTTCTTTATTATCTAATTCTACAACAATCCCTGCATCATACAAGTTGTTAAAAACAGAGCACAGCGATCCCAAATATTGTTGCATTGGTGGTTTCCCTTTTCCTTGCCATATGCTTGCAAGTATAATATTTTCCCTTGCAAAACCCAAAGAAGGTGATAGTTCATTTATAGCAAAGAAAAGAGGCCAAAGTTGTACTTTAGAAGACGAATAAAGACTCAATCCATCAGTATTCATTAAAACAGTAATATTGCAGTTGTGATAGAGGAATCCTCCTTCAGATAATAACTCTCTGTATATCTTTCCATCTGTTATATCAGTGATAAGGTGAGGGGTGTCTACATGTCTTTCCAATATTTGGCTTTTGTTTCGTTTAATATCATCCCATATTCCTGCAAATGAAACATTATGAAAGCTTAATAAATACCTGCAAGTTATACCACATCTTATCTCTTTGAATTTGGTAAACACATGCTTTATAAATTTAGTAAAAATATACTTTGACATAAATTCAAAATAAGCTAGTTTTAACATCTTCATTTTATTGGATAATTAAGGAATTAATTCAATATTTACTTAGTATTTGTTATATACGATATAAAATGGTTTGGGGCAGTTTACGCATTATTAACCGCGAAGCGGTTTATAAAAAAGCGTAAACTGTTTCAAACCATTTTATATCGTATAAAACTAATAAATATTGAATTCATTGCTTATCATTTTATTTGTTTACTCGTCATTGTCGATAAAAACGGTCATTTGACCTTTTAAATGACGTGAAATTGTACAAAATTCAAACGTAACGTCAGGCGTATTGATACGTTTCTGACGTTAGTCTTTCTATGACGTAGGCAACATTCTTTATACGATATAAAATAATTTTTTAGCCAATCAGAAAGCGCGTTACAACCAGAATTAAATTTTAATGCTCATAAAAAGCATCACATAGAGGGTTATCCACTTGTTCAACATGCTTAGATCAACTAGATGTGTCAACACCACAAATGCCCCCACAGGTGACCAAAATTTTAAATGCCAAATGTTTGAATTCAGAATAAGTTAAAAATCCCTAAAAATAAGAAAAATACTCATTCTCTTTTAAGTTCACCAGATATAACTCTTTGGACTGGAACCAAGTTCAAACTTGACCTGTGTTTTCTATCAATTAGCATTATTGGAAATATAAACTTTACATATACATCACTTCAAAAGTTAGAGAGCGGAAACTACGAATTTCCTATTTTTTCCTAAGTTCAAGAGGTATAACTTTCTCATATATCATCCAAACGAAACTGAATTTGAACCTGATCTGTATTTTCTTGTAAATAACCTACATCAGAACTATCAGCTTTATATATGCATCCCTTCAGGGAGCAAAAACTAAGGATTTTCTAATTTTTTCAAAGTTCAAGAGTTGTGCCGCACAACTCTGTCGAAAATCATCGGACTGGAACTAAATTCGCATTCAACCTGTGTATTCATACGATACATCCTTAATAATATTAAATTTGAGTTGAATGTGTGCAATGGTCGTGATAATGATGGTAAAGTGAATGATGATGGAATGACAAAAGGAAGGAGTGATGGAACAGGGTAATTCACTTTATGCCCCAGCCATTTCATAGTTGGGGTATGAAAAGGGATAAAAAGGGATCCTATACTCTTACTCTCTCTCCTCAAACAAACCAATTAATCAAAATTATATTTACCTGGAGATTGCAACAAGTTGCACAAGTTCTTCAACTGTCTTTCAACATTTGCATAGACAAAGCTCGCACATGCTTGTTTTGCTCTGTTAATTGTATAGCCTGCCTTGTATCGTGGACCCCCACATTCCCTGCATGTGTCAACATCTGGATTGTTAGGGACAACTCTATAGCACTTTTCGCAGTAATGTACTTCTGATGCAAAGTCTGCATCGAGAAATCCCCAAAGTTTTTCATAATTTAAGTTTCCTAAAGACTTGCACTGCGGGAACGCCTTTTGCATTGTACAAAGAACATCCTTTGAAGAAGAAGCAGAGAAATTATTTCTTAAAAAACATGACAATAAACACATTTCAACATTCAGGTCCTCATTATCGCTGAGCTGATCATTGTCCTCTTCGCTGCTAGAAGATAGTGAATTGGAGAAATCACTGTCGGAGAAATCACTGTCGGAGAAATCACTATCTAACTCAGAGCTGTTGGGCGTTTCTGCTGATATGTCTGCGTCACTCTGATCACAAGATGTATTTGCACCCTGGAGATTTTGGTGTGGTAATTTTGGATTATCACAATGTAAAAGTTCTCTTGTCTGTATGTATGAAATGTAACATCAGTTCAAAAGTTTAATTATAATAGTAACAACCTAAGGATGAATCGCGTCACGTGGTTGCCTTATAAATTTCTTTACACGGAAAGCATCAAAGTTTATACGGCAACATGGCGAACGTAACGTTATCTGACCTGATTTTTACATAAACGTTCAACCATACTTTTAATTTTTAAGCTCCAAAATATTTAGAGTGACCGCCCTTTGCCCGTGAAGTAAAATTATGATCCTACAACAGCATCCATGTTTGCACAAACCACTGACGAGGAAGGTAAATAATTATAAAATTAAGCTATGAATTTGATTCTTATATGTTATCTTTTGTTTGTTTACATATCAAACTGCGAGTCCTCGACAAAACAAAACACTTATTAGGCTCCGCCTCACCTTCTATATGGACTTTACCAACCCCCCAAATTTCTGTAAACAGTCAGTAACAAACCTAATAAGTAATAGTAGTAAAATGTCCAAGGAATATTTTCGAATCAAATATTTGCACAGAATATCAGAATTATCAGTCCAATTTAACTAGCGCTTTTTTTTGCGCCGTAAATTGCAGTTTTTAATTATTATTACAATGTAGTGGGGGGGGGGGGCAATTCCAAACAAACAATAGTTTTATTTTGGTCTTGTTTCAGGACATTTATATCAAAACATTTAAAAGAGCTAATTCTGTTCTAATAATGAAATTACCTTCGAATTCTTCTTTGACCTCATTATCATCATCTTGAGTCTCTTCTTTAGTCGGTATAATTTTTTTCTTTTTGTAATGCAGTGTACTCCGGGGGACTTCAATTTCAGGGTTGTAAAGATACTGTTTTCTTCTTTTTTTCAATGGACCTGTAAAATAATTTAAAAAATTGAATGTTGAATATTTATTATATATAGCACATACATCAATTTTACACAGGGGGCTACTGTGCTTTCACATTAAGCCAAGTTATCTAAAAAGAAAAGGAATTCATTTTGCCACATTATATTAACTATAGTCTTGGGAAAAGAACGAAATCTAGAATGACTTCATTCTGAAGTCCAATTTAATTGCAGCATAATTCCATAAATGTAATCTATAGCAGACATATCAAATGTTACGTCAATGATAATTCATTTCGTTGATTCTATAAATTTTACTCATGATTGAACTTTTTAAAAGCTCAAACCCAAGTTAACAACATCCATAAAAAGTCGTACTTTTTCCATGCTTCGTATGTACATGATACAACGTGGATCGCATGGTTGTGAAGTATCTGTGACATGATCCACATTCGTATTGTTTTCGTCCATTTTCCCATACTTATTCGTAGTCAAAGTTGGCTTCTTGCTCCTCTGTTGAATTTGACGGTCCGTTTTTCGCGGCCGTCATATTGCCATTCAAACATACAAAACGAGGCTCTGACGCTCGGGGACGCGCACTGATTCATGATGTTAAAAAATCGTGAAGATAAAAAGGTTTTTTTTAACTTTCATATCAGTAAAATAAAAGGATACTTTTATCTGTAAAAAAGGGGTTTAGATTTTTCTTCGTTACTCCTTTTCTATATCAATTTCTTGAAAATTCGGAACTATTTTTTAACGCGGACGTACATTTTCTATGGACAAGACAAACAAGGCGCGAACTTGAACCGCGCGAGTCCTTGAAGATGTCGAGCAAGATTTATGCATTGATTGAGTGGGAGGATCAATACCTAGCCATCATCTGTGTCGACACTATATGCCAGCCCAGAAAGGAGATTACGGAATACAAAGCGGGGGAGTACATAAAGGCCAAATTTAAAGGCTCCATATAGGGCAATCATCGCTGAGATAAGTCGTAAGTACAGTCTGTCCAAAATGGCCGCCGGCAACATCGTTATTTTCTATTAGCCCCCTTTCCAAATAATAATAATAATAATAATAATTTTATATATATATATATATATATATATATATATATATATATATATATATATATATATATATATATATATATATATATATATACACCTGTTTCCTGTCACCCGACATACACTATTTTTTTTTTGTGATCATGATGGCGATCGGTAACTTTGCCAGAATTTCCTCAGACAGAGATGTTAAGTTTTTAAGTCTTTGGAGTTCACAATCGTGTAAATTAACCTTTTTCGCAATGATAAGGTTTATTAAGATAAGAATGATAGTAAACGAAGCTACATCAATTAAATTGACCCTGTAATGAGGTAAATAACTTACACTATCTTATCTTTAAAGGTAAACTAATACGGGTGATGCAACAGCCTACTGTTCATTGGAAATTCCCATAACGATGTTTATAATTCTATTAAATCCTAATATAACAGTGAGTTAATAACCTGTTCTAAGTTTGTCATTCTGCAATAAATCATAAAATTGTCATAAATCTGTTTTCTGCATTATCTTGTGAATTAAACAGATCCTCTACATATCATATTTACTTGCCTCTCGTCCCTATTTTTTCTTGCATGTATTTTTTTTGTTTTAGATCAAGGGACAGGTCAAACAATTAAGGTTATATAATTTAATATTAACTGAAAAAGCAAAGGGAAACTTTGTTTGTCTTATTGATTTATTGTAAATTTTCAGATGATAAAAAACATCTTGAGGACAAAAATAAACCTGGGGAGCTTAATTTTACATTTAAGGATGCATCAGTTGGTATGAATATTGAATATTAATTTCTTTTAAAGTCAAGTCTCTTATTAAGTTAAACTGTTGAATAGATGTACTTTGTCTCTGAATAATTGCATAAAAACATAAATAATATTTATGTCTTAGTAGCACCCTGTTCGAGCAAACCCCTTTCACGGCAATCTTTGCAATTCACTCCGCAGAGGACTGTTTTATCAGATTCAAAGTCTGCGAGACAGTTGTCCCCAGCCACACCAGTGAATTCTACAGGTAATTCAAGCAGGTTCATTTATCTAGTAACCATCTGCATCATCTCTCTGCACTGACTTTCTTTCATGATTCCAAACACGATAATGAAAATATATCACATAATAGCGTCCTGTTCGAGCAAATCAGATCTTCCAAGACCGACTTCGCAGTAAACTTCCAAAAAGACAACTGTTTCATCAGATTTGGATTCAGTTTTACAGTTGTCCACAGCCACACTAGTGTATTCTACAGGTAATTCAAGCAGGTTCATATATCTAGTAACTATCTGCTTCATCTCTCTGCACCGAGTTTCTTTTATGATTCCAAACACGATAATGAAAATATATCATATAAAAGCATCCTGTTCGAGCAAATCAGATCTTCCAAGACCGACTTCGCAGTCAACTTCCACAAAGACAACTGTTTCATCAGATTTGGATTCAGTTTTACAGTTGTCCCCAGCCACACCAGTGAATTCTACAGGTAATTCAAGCAGGTTCATATATCTAGTAACCTTCATATATGTGTATGTGTACATGCACACACAACAATGCACAAAATAAGAAAACGGGTTGAAGTTGATATTAAAACAATGATAGTTTTATTATTATTTTATGATTATGATACAAAGGCATATTGTTTAGCAATGGTGTAAATTTCAGATATGCTGCATCATTTCTTTGCTGTGGATTTAAACTCATAAATTGAATTTTGTGGAAAGTAAGGGGGGCATTATGAATACTTAAGCACTTGTAATGTAATGCTTTATGGTAATTTATAACGAAACATGTACTTAAGGACGACAGACCCAATTCCATTTGAGCAGATATATCGCTCAGCTAAAGGAGTGATTGTTACGAACATTGAAATCTCAATACTACGTCACAATCACTGATAGTGAATGAAAAATCGCTTATGACGCAATATATAGCTGTTCAACGTCATTAATACACATTTAATGTAGTGCAAGTAGTGGCTGACCTTGCTATAATTTACCATGCTAAAATCATGCTTTCAATATTGTTCAACATGCACAGATATCTTTAAGGGATGTCAAGTGCTGCGGTGAGTTTTATATTAGTTAAAGTTAATTATAACCATCTACATAGGTTAGTTTAAAGAATTTGAGCCAGTGAACAAATCATTTACATTTTTTTCTGCTTCAATACTCATATATAAAATAAAGTAAATCCTCCCTGAATTTTTAAAAAGTATTTTATCATAGACAAATGTTAAGCATTCTCTGATAGTTGTTTTGTTTCATAAATCAACCTCTAAAAAATGTATATATGATCTTTTTTTTAGAGTTTGCACAGTACTTAATTCTCATGAAAAATTAGAGAAAAATAACGACAAACTGCATCATCATATAATTTAGAGTCACATTTCAATTTGGATAAAAAATCTATTGCAGGAATTTTTAAAATTATTTTTTCTTTCTTAAAAAGGCTTTTTACCTTTTTATGTTCAGTTGAAAAAGAGATGTAACACAAACATTTTTTGAAATGGTCCTAACTTGATATATAATTTGATTTTTACGTATTTTTGGATTGATTTTTATGTATTTTTAGTAACTTTAACTCGTATAAAATTTTCGTGAAAATCACTATTGTAGAAGTGAATTGAGTCTGTAGTCCTTAAGTGTTTTGACCCAAGACTGCATGTAGATATAAATTATACAGAAGCATCATGTCCAAGCAGACCCCTTGCCAGACCCTCAAATGTACGACAAACTCCCAAGAAGAAAACAGTTTCATCAGATTCGGACTCGTCGACACAGTTGCCACCAACCACACCACTTAATTCTACAGGTAAATCAAGCAGATTCATGTATCGTAATCTTGGAGCCCACTCTTTTCACTTTTTCTAAGTTTAATTCGTAAAAAGATATTTTATTGTTTATAATATATATATACAAAGGGAAAACAGGGTTCGATATAAAATCATTAATATTACCTGGGGTGTATGTAATTTTATGATTATGATAAATGGCATATTGATTAGCAATGTTGTAAATTTCGGATAATTTGTTGCATCATTTCTTTGCTGTGGGTGGGGTTATGACCCTTAGAATATAGCACATGTAACATAGTGATTTACTGTTGTTTATATATAGATTATTACATGGCAATTTTTATATCGCATCCTATATTAGCCCGGGTAGCTGTATATCAGCGACCGAGGGCTAATACAGGATGTGAATTATCAAAAATTGGCATGTTAAATGATTTTTTATCATATTATTATACTTATAGAAAATATCAAAGAAACAATAAATAACATCATGTGATGAATGATTATTGTTTACTGGGATGATATCGCTCTGTATCTATATATTTCATCTCTGATAAACTTCCCTGGAATTTTTGCGCTAGCTGTTTGTATACCAAGTTGCGATGACGTACTATTTGACGTCATACTTTGAGATCAGAGCTGAACGACGCATACTATATAATGATACACACAAGCTTATGTGCTTTGACCCAAGACTTCATGTAGATATAAAAAAAATTCTTAAACAGCATCCTGTTCGCACGGACCCATTGTTCCCAGGCACACGAATACACGACAAACTCCAAAAAAGAAAACCTTTTCTTCAGATTCAGATTCAGTGACGGGACAGTTGCAGCTAGCTTCACCATTGGATTCCACAGGTAAATCAAGCAGGTTCATTTTTTGGAACTGTTTGCATTGTCTCTCTGCACCAACTTCCTTTCATGATTTCTTTGAGGGAAAAAATCTCACTTACGTTAAATTTGCTTTAAAGTTTTTCTTCAGAGAGTGACATAGAACGTACTGGTAATGAATTTCTGTCCAGAAAGTCTTCAAGCAAATCAAAGTTAGTATGGTTCATATTTACCTATATTAGTATTAAAGCCCTGATAAATTCTCAAGAATCCTTGTATTAACTTAAATAACCTGGTTGAGTTTTTCATCATTGGGCCTCTTGTTCAGTTTTAGTTTGGTACTTGACATCCATCTGTATTCTGTAGCATTTTTACATTAAAAGTTGTTGTATTGTAACACTTTTCAACTGCTAAATAAAGAGTATACTTTATATTTTTTTTTTATAATGTGAATTTTTTAGGCAACCTTCATACATGAGATTGCATTTTTAAAATGGTGATAAGGATTTTTTGTGATCAAAATGTTATTAAAGAAATTTAAATTGACATCTTTTTTGTTGTAGGGATAGGGAAAAATTTGTCCGGTTATCAAAAGAAGTTGACGAATTAAAATCGGAGGTGAAGAAATTGAGGAGGAGAGTCCGTTCACTTGAAAAGAAAAAAGAAACCGGTGATCCATCAAAGAATTCCACTGATGATGAAGTCTTGGACATTCCACACGCAGGGCCAATTAATTTATCAGAGTTGACCAGCTCCTGCAAAATATTCACAAAAGCGCCTGATGCTGTCGCATTCTTACTTAATTCTCTTTTTTCTAAAAATGAGATTAAAAATTCTTCCATTTCTGGCAAAAGAACTATTAAATGCAGGCAGGAGGGACCCCGCCCTCCTCTTGACCAGGCTAGATTCAGGGTTCTGGAGAGAATTATTTTTGAAACCTTTCCAGATTTCACAAGGAAAGACATACGTGAAAAAATTCAGAACTTGCAAAAAGTTGAGAGAAAGCGTTAACTATGTGGTTCAATTGAAAAGAAAGGAATAAAAGTGGATACCAATTTAGTGCATTTATTTGTGTATGGGTAAGAATGTTCATGAATGGTTTATGAGGTTTATTTTAATATTCATAAAGGTGTATTTAATCATGAATATTCATAAATGGTTCATGAAGGTCATTCAATCGTGAATGTTCATTAATACTTCAAGAATAATCTTCATGAATAGTTCATGAAGATCCGATGAACTTGTTATTGGACATTCTTTAAATGATGAATATTCATGAACATCAATGTTCTTGAATTATGCATGAATATATATGTTCATGAATATTCATCAACTTTTTTTAATGAACAAATATTCAGGATTCTAAAATGTCCAATAATAAGTTCATGGGATCTTCATGAATAATTCATGAACATTTCATGAATGTAATTCATGAATTGTTCATGGGAAAATCATGAATTGTTCATGGGAAAATCATGAATTATTCATGATAATCTCGCAGGGGTAATAATACATGGAAATTTGTTGATGAATAATACAATTTATAACCTCATACACCTATGCTTAAATTGTCACCCCCCCCCCTTTTATTTTATGTTTTAAATCCAAACTTATTACCAAAATCAAAATCCATTTTCTCCAATCTCTGCAATTCCTCTTCAATGATTTTGCTGATTTCTGATTTGGTTTTCTTTTCAATAGATTAAAAATTTTACGGTCGTCCGGGATTATATAAACTGGGTCTAATTTCATAGGTTAAATGGAATGTGTTTTGAACATTCTTCAATGAACATATCGACTTTGTAGAAATGAAAGGTCGTAACTAGAATTTTCATAGTTTTCAGTATAAAGGAAAAACTGTTTCTTTCATATTTTTTCAAATAGATACCATTTTAAGATATAATAGTAAAATCTATAAGCTATTGAATTTAAAATACAGCATACTTTTTTGGAAATTATATGCAAGAATTGAAAATAAATGAAAAATAAATCAGATACGACTTTTTAATGCTTGATTATAGAGATATAAATAGTTGTAACTGACACTTACGACTTTATGGTTGGTTGATTATTATAAAATTATGGTCTTATGTATCACATACAACCTTTCAGTTTTCTCTTTAATTATTCATTTTTTTCTATTTTATCTATTTACAACACATTACGGTTTAAATTTACTACATTTTAACGACATACAGCTACAATGTCTCTGTAGATGATTACACTATTTAGTATCTTATCAATGTTTTTAAAAAACATTTCAAAATATTTTTTTCACTAAAAGATAGAGAGATTATAAATTCTTTATTAACAAAATATTAAACTATGAAACACACCAACTGTAAATAATATAATACGATTCTAACATTAAAAATATTAATCAGAAACAGAAACTCTCTATTTGAAATTATTCAATTTTTTCTCATTATTTTAAACTGTTCAAACAATTCTCTACCAACCAAACAATAGCATTCTGATTTTTTTTTTCGCAAACACCGTCAATCATCCACTTCTGACTCATCTGAAGTATTAGGTTCACTTCTTTGCTGTCATATGGTAGACTCTAGTAAAACCTGTGATACTTTGATCAGAAATGGGAAGCCGTTCTCTGTAGAGTGGTTTTTGGTTTTAAACGATAACCTTCCAGAGACTTCATTTTCCGCCTACCTTGGTGAATGTTTAGGCTTCTGTAGTCATCCTTAAAATCATACTTGAAGAAGATGATATTCGGACATTCTTTTTTGTATTGAAATGAATGAATTCTGTTCCAATGGACAAGATCCCCATTTGTGTCTTTTTTTCTATTTGATACCACAGAAAATACATACTCTTTGAAATCTAAAATCATTGAGTGCTCAATTTCATGCACGGCATATTTTGGAGAAGTCTGCTTAGCATTTTTAATTCCTAATATCCAATCATCTGGACTATACATCTCCAACCTTTTGGTAGAGTTTTCAATCGCTGCATGCACTGAGTCCCCTTCCATTTGAGAATGCCCTCTCTCAAAATAGTTATGCGTTATAACTTTGATCGGAAAGTTGGTCACGCATAGCAAGCACATGATGCAGAATTGCAAATTTCTTTGCTGCCCTGTGCAGCTGTCGGAGTAGTATATGATTTCATCTTTGTCTCCAATTTCTATGTTGTGCATGTAAAGACAAGTTGAAATTTCACAACTTCCCCGTTTAGCCTCAGTTTCATTCCACACATAGCATTGTACGTTCCTCGATGCTAGATCAAATGTTGTGAAGTTGTAGGTGGATAGCTTTCTGCTATAGTATGCATCACTCACAAACATTTTAGGGGTAATTAGTACTTTCTGTAGTTCAAAATTTACCGCTACGATATTTTTATCTTTGAGTGCTCTCTCTTTATCTTCCTTCTTTTGATTTCTTGCGTTCTGTTTCCTCTCCAAATGCTTAAGATGTTCGTTTTTCCTATCGTCTTTTTCTTCTTGTGTAATTTTTTCAAAGGCGTCGCAAAATGTGCAATATCTTTTTTTGGACGATGAAATCCTATGTTGTATTCAGTGCAGAAGATGTGGTCATATAGCCAATATTTTACTGGCTTTTTTTCTTCGAACAGACATTTTTCCTTATATAGCTCATACATCTTTCTAATTGACAGGTGCTTTTCCAGATATTTTCTGCTTGTAGTTTTCCTACAATAGTGAGTTTGGACTGTGGGGAAGGATTCAATATGCTTTCTAATGACATTTCTGTTTTCCTCAGAGATTCTTTGACTTCCAGGTTTTTTGCCTCTTTTGTCCACGCATCGCACTGTGTCACTTCTGTTTAACGTGTATGACACCGTTTTTCCCCCGATATTGAGCGTGTCTAAGAAGAATGCTTTGCATACTCTTTCTCTTCCATCATTATTTTCAATAAATATGGATATGTGTATTTCCTTCTTGATTCTCTCTCTGTTGTGCGTTTAGCCTTTGTTTCCTTTTTTTACATATTGCCTGATAAAATCTCTTTGTCCACCATATCCTAAGCCCCAATACTGCCTAAATATTTTCAGCTGATCATCTTCGTTAACTTTTTTAGAGCACTGGAATCGGCACCTGCAATCTTTTCTGTTAAGACTTCGTTTTCTAACTTTCTCACCCTTGCAGGAAGTATATACGTCCCCTGCGTTTCTCTTCCTCTTTCTTACATTCTGTTTCCACGATTCCGGGTTTTTGAGTGGACGCCGAGATCTAGTTACTGTTGTTTCCTCACTCCCTGATTCGGATGCATTGTCAGTTTCATTGTCGTTAATAGATTCTGTGTCATCGAAGCTGTCTTCTGACAACTTATCATGTGCTTGATCAATTTCCGAATGCTCAGTTTCAAATTCTGTGTTTTCTGTTTCATTTGTTTGGGTTTCGATTATAACATGTACAGCTTCTGTATCTAATAGGGCTGTTTCTTCAAACAGTGGCATCAATAAATTCAAATTCTCAAGTTCTAATGAATCATTTTCACTGTTAAGAACAAAAGTTTCGTCAAGATCAAAGCAACCATCACACTCCATCCAATTATTTTTTTCACCCTCATCAGTAACTGTAATTGCTGATGGGTTTTGATCATATTCATCCTCACACCTTTCTCCTACTGTATTGAAATAATCTGAATGATCAACATAAAAGGTGTTTTTTGATTGTTGTTGACCATCTTCCGTCAGATTTGATTCGTTTTCTGCAGTTTGTATTATGACATTCGTATTACTGCATTCAGTATTCTCTTGCCTCTCATTGTCATGTGATTTTTTGATTGATTTTGCAAGGATATTCAGTGGAATGTCGTCATCATTCTTTTTATTTGATCGTAATTTTTCTTTCAATTGTTTGAGTGAAATGTCCTCATCATCAGATTCAACTTATTTCAGTGGTGCCATTTTGCACCATGAGTTTTGATTAGATGTTCCCTTATTTCTTTGTTCAAACCTTTTTCCCTGTGTTTCAAAATATCTGTCCGCTTGATGTCATTTAACAGGTGGCAGATCCAAAGATTGTATATATAAGGTTCTACGTCTCTTTCATGAATAGCTGTGTATGACCTCTGATAGTTTTCTTTTAGTAATAGTAACTCTTTCTCGACAGTGGTTAAAATGTTCTTCTTTGAGGAACAAAATTCACAAGCTTTATCTGAAATGCATGTATTTATAATATGAAAGGTCGTAAGTAATTTCTACACAATGTGGGGGTTGTCTTTATATCAAATTAAAGATAATTATATCGTTTTTATCGTTAACTGTTTTATCTGCGTACATTTTTTTTCATTTTAAATGCACTCTCCCAACTTTCACTGACATATTGATTATGTATTAATTAAACAACATGATCCCTTACTTTACAGACTTCACATTCATGAGTATTAAATAAATATTTATATAAGGAACTTTACAAAAGATTGTATAAACTATTAGAGTGAGGTATACACTATTTTTTTGTAAACATATATACTTTTCTTTTCAATTTTCACTCACCATTTATCACATTCATCATTTTCTCCTAAGCTGCAGCATCTCTGTTGACTTTTTGTTTGCATCAGTTATCAGTTATGAAAAGTCGTAAGTGTCACATACGATGTTTTTAAAAATTATTTAAATGGTTGTAAAAGTTGTATGTGACACTTACAACCTTTCATATCTTGGCGCTTTAGATACGACCAAATAATTTTCTTTTGTTACCATAGAAACATTTAAGATTTTTTCAGGTCACATAAAAATAATTGTTTATTTTTATAATTTAACAAAAAGCTTAAAAGGTCGTATCTAACACTTACGACCTTTCATTTCTACAACGTCGATATGAAGGTTATTTTTGCATATTGCAGAAAAGTTGACAAGTTCATGATCCAAATCTTTATTTAAAATATTATGTGGTGTTGACATAGTCATGTGTGAACTTAGATACTCGGTATCTCTGAGTTCTACTCTCCACTGCTCTATTTTTTTCGTCAGCTTGTTTTAAGTTGTCCCCTATTGGTTCCCCAAACAACTCCAAATACTTCCACATCTCCTTAATGTCATCCGCTGATGCTGCTGATAAGGTCTTAAATGCCTTTTCCTTCAAAAAGTCGTTCAAACATTTTGCTGAGGAGTACCTGTAATGTGAAATACCCAAGAAATATACCATAAAGTATAAATTCAGTTCTAAATAATTATTCAAACTAAATATCATGTTTAATAATTGCATCTTTGATATTTTACATGTATATTAAACATACATTGACTGGTTTGAAGGAGTCCATCATCTACTGCTTGTATTCAATACTTTGGCTTGCAAGGTCCCTGAGCTGTGAGATACTAGATAAGCTTTTGACCTTTTTCTCAAAGTCCTCTGACTGTTCTTTACGCATCAAGCCAACACTTTGTAGGGCTAAATTTAGAATTGACATTATCCTCTCTGGAGGATTTTTCCAAGAGTTCATGGGTGGTGTTCGCACAGCAACAAGCATATCATATTTCCCGTGGAGAAACAGACAAATGAGGCTAAGTTGCACAGACAAGTAGGCAAGTCTATGGTCTGGTCCCCCATCTGTGTAAATCAGAAGTATAGGTTTCTGGTTTTACTCACACTCAAGAACTTTACTTGCTTCAGTTATATGTCGAATGGGTGATGATGGCTCCAACACCAAGTCTTTTACACCTACATAGACTTGACCTCGGTAAAATGAACCATATATGGACTCTGGAATGTCAAGAAGCATTGTCACACTTGGAACTATACTAAACTTTGTAAGACGGCGAAAACCTTCTCTTGGCCAAATATAACTCTTTTACCACGGTCTACTGCTGCAACAGGGTGATCTTGTTCCCCTACTTTACAATGATGTTTGTCATCCATGCACTTAAAAGTTGTATACTCTCGAAATTTCACAGAAAGTTCTTTTAAATATCTAAAAGCAGCTGATGCATAATGCATGTCAATGTGTTCTTTTCTTAACTGCCGACTCTGTACTTGAAATTTTACGTTTAGTTTTCCTGTGAACTGTAATGAAGAATATGAAGTAGCATTTTTGGGGGCAAACTGAAATCGTAGCCACTGTTCACTTTGAATATGTGTATTTGGTGAGCATGTTAAAGCAACTTGCCTGCGCAAATGTGGAATTGATATTGCTGTGCTAGATGCGTAAATTTGTCATGTCTGCGATCATCCACTGCTGTTTCAACAACAGACTCAATGTTCTCTTTGGTTTCCTCAAAGAAAATGTCATACTTTGAAGGCTGTCCTTTGTTGGGTTCACACAAATCCTGGATAATATCTGGATCTTGCTGATCAAATGCATGCCTAACACGTTCATCAACCTCTTTCTCTGTTAGATTTCTGGCGGCACTGTTGTCACCTGCCAAGGACCTGTACACATTCCTTGCATGCATTGGCTTCAACGAGGACATCAGTTGTGTTCTGTCAATAAAAGCACGACGCTTATCTCTCGTGTGGTAAGTGGGTAAACTTTTCTGAATCTGCTGAATTACTTCTTGAGTTTTAGATATCCTGTCCTCTTCAGTCTGATTTCTTGGTATTTTCCACAGAAAGTTGTGCGTTCCAAGGTTGTTACCAGCTGCAACTTGATAACGTATTCACTTGTGGGAAATGGCATGGTCAATGTGGTCAATATAGTATCTTCTGTTGCGAGTGTCAGCAGGTGTATGTTCATCAACACATACTGGTTCAGACTCTTTTTTATAGTGTCCAAGTGGCTTGTTAATGATCTATAGCGGGATGCATATGTGGGTTTTACAACATATTTAGGTTGAATCAACTTCAATGACTGCATATCGTCCAATGTGCGCACAGGAAATGTAAGACTGTGGTTCGTTTTCACCTTTTCTAAACATTTTTTCAAATAGTCTGAATATTTATACATAATCTCTACAAAGTCTTTGACAGCACTTTTAGTATGGCTCCACATTGGTCCATTTATCCAAGCTTGTTCAAGAACTATGTCTTATCCAAGTTTGATTAAGAACTATGTCCAGCTGTTGAGCATTTGCAAGCAAGCTTGCTCTGTCCATTTCTGGCTTTCTATGTTTTGATTTAGATGAGTCGTTAAAACCGACTAAGTGTTCAAACAAAAGAGGATGAAACAACCCTCTGCTATGAAAACGATCAATGAATGGATCAACGTATCACAGGCTATTTGTCACTGCATTAAAAAAGTTCTTACCAGACTCAAGAGCTTTCTGCTGTAAATCCAAGTCCAGCTTTCTCCAATATCTGCAAAATTTTGTTGTAAACTATGCGTTTGTTATTTTCTTCATTCTGTGGTGATGGAAGTGTAAGACGTTTAGATCCATTCATCAAAACTTGAGATGCGTCCGTTTTGAATTTCTCTTTATCCGGGACTTTAGAAGACATCATGCCACTTTCATCTTCGTTTGGATGTAAAGAAAATCGTATGTAACGACCGAATAGAGACACTTCTTCAGCCAAACGCAATACAGGCATAACGCGATCAAATGAATCGTTTTTGAGCGCCCAACTTCTGTAGTACATGTTGAATTTGATAGCTTTTCCGGGAAGGTGAAAAACGATAAGTTTAATTTTCCACTTTTTAGGTCATCGTAAAATTCTCCAACAGTGCAACTTTCACTGAATCCACCAGTAATACTCCAAGGTAAAATTATATTTGTGCCGTTAACAATCTGGGCCGATAACAGCGACATTTTAGTTGTGTATTCACTATTGGTCTAGTGTACTTACTATTGACTATATCCCGCGAGTATATCACGTTTATCATTGACAGACTAATCATTTACTCCAAATCACCAAAGCGTTTGTTTGCACTGACTTCATAAAAGGAAAAACCAATTATGATAAGATACAAAAATTCCGGAAAAATACCGATATAAGAGTTTGATGCGGCGGTAATTTTACTGATGTGGCGGTGCCTGAGAAACAAATCATTAATTTTTGTTGCCTAAATGAAGCTATTTTCGGTAGGTTTAAATACCCATGTATGTATTTTTAGCTACGTAGCTAAATCTAGTAATTGTACTGGACCTCTCTAGATGTCGATGGTTGAGATAAGTGGAACCCTATAGCGATAGGACTAGTGCAAGTGTTCTTGTGAACGTTTGGCAACAAAGATAATATAAGCATTTCAGTATAATTGTGTTTGCAAACTGAACATTATTAGTCAGATCATAGAGGTGTCTATTATTTATACAAGTAATTGTCAAGAAGGGAATTCAGTTTTGGGGGGTTAGATTAAAGCATTTAGTTGTTGAACGAGAGTGAGTGTATGAGTGAGGGTGAAAGTGAGTGATAATTTGTAAATATTATCTATTGATTTATTTTCTTGTAAATAAATTCATTAATTGAAACTGTCCTGAGTGTTATTTGGAGATTGCCTGGCTCAACCACGTTACAGTCGGCTATTCCTTTGCCAGGTAAAGAATGCTCCCAAGATGTTCACCTGGGGCTCGTAACATAAAGGGTACTTAAGTCTAAGGCAATGCTAAGTAGGACCTATGTACATTCTTAGACTTAAGTCCGTAACTTGAAGAGTGCTTACCTACGACAAATTTACCCAAAACTTAGGTGGCCTATAGACGTGGCTTCAGTTTATCCTAAGTTTGTTTTACACAAATTTAGAAGTCTATTTGTTATTTCAATTCAGCATGTAAATACAGTGTATTTATAACATAATTTTAAAAAATACCTTGATATTCACCAATATTAAAGTTTTGGTTTAATTGATATAAACATTAGCAATGGTCGTAATGAGCTGTAACATTTTCCATATAGTATGCCAGTGGGCTTCAGAATAGGTTGTAAACACGTTATGGTAAGTTTACAAGAAGTACATATGACTATATATGTAAACTACCAAAACCTGAGAAATTATAAAAAGGACGTTTGAAGACACAAAAAACCCTCCGTGATGATAAAGACAACGATTGCCTCAATTCAATATATTTACTTAATGAATAAATTATACTCAGAGAAAGTGAATTACCTTATTGGTGAGGTAAGATGTTGAACAAACGATAAAAAGAAATCCACTATATTATTCTATCAAGTTCCAAAGGCATGGTGAATTTACGCCACAGGCAGTCTTTGAGAACGACTTGAATAGTGAATATTCATCAAAACAAAGAAGTAACAACAACAGACTGAATGCATTGTCTGAGATCCATTGCTTCGAGATTTAAAAAAAAACTAGTGGGTATTGTTTTTAAAAAAAAACCCACATGTCTCCCCTTCTCCCCAAGGATTGTAATATGGGGCAAATTTAATAAGTGATAAAGAATGATGTCAGCTATATGTTATATATCATCCATATATGATACAAGTCATTATTGTAAGGAATGTTTTCATGATAATTGACCTCGAGATCCAAAAAGATCAAAAAGTTGGGTTTGGTTCACTTTTTCGCTAGATCCTTAAACTGTGTTTTAAGTTCAAAGGTTCTCTGTCAAAGTATTTTGAAGCTATGGTCTGAAAAAAAAAAAGGTTTTTTTTCTTAATATGACCATGAGTAAGGAAAAGGGTCAAGGTAAAAACAAATTAACAGCAGTATGTCTCATGGTATTTTAGTTCTTTGTTTACAATTAGAAGTCCTTTTGTCCAAGTATATTTTAAATAAAGCCGAGAATGTTTTTTTAGGTCACCTGAGTCACTCGGGTGACCTATTGCAATTGGTCCTCGTCCAGCGTCGTGCGTTAACAATTTTACATTTTTAACTTCTTCTTGAA
This sequence comes from Magallana angulata, assembly GCF_025612915.1. Taxonomy (NCBI): domain Eukaryota; kingdom Metazoa; phylum Mollusca; class Bivalvia; order Ostreida; family Ostreidae; genus Magallana; species Magallana angulata. The sequence goes on from NC_069111.1 coordinate 43,277,851, forward strand.
ACTACATGGCCAATCGTTACCATGTTTGGTGTGAAGCATCTCTATGGTAAGAAGAATATAAACTGTGAAATTTATGGCCCCAGGGTCAGGGGTTCTGGCTCTAGGGTGGGGCCAATATGGCCATATAGTAAAAATGTATTAAATTTTTAAAAATCTTCTACTCTACTACTATATGTATTTTTTAAAAACTAAATGCATAATTATGATGCCCTCTACCTAAATTGTGAAACTCATGACCCCTGGGTTAGGTGTTCAGGTTCTAGGGTGGGGCCAATATGGCCATATAGTAAAAATGTATTAAATCTTTAAAAATCTTCTACTCTACTACTATATGTATTTTTTAAAAACTAAATGCATAATTATGATGTCCATGATGCCCTCTACCTAAGTTGTGAAATTCATGACCCCTGCGTCAGGGGTTCAGGCTCTAGGGTGGGACCAATATGGCCATATCGTAAAAATGTATTGAATCTTAAAAAATCTTCTTCTCTACTCTCATATATATTTGTTAAAAACTAAATGCATGATTATGATGTCCATGAGACCCTCTATCAAATTTGTAAAATTCATGATCACTGGGTCAAGGGTTCAGGCTCTAGGATGGGGCCAATATGGCCAAATAGTAAAAATGTATTAAATCTTAGAAAATCTTCTTCTCTACTCCCATATATATTTGTTAAAAACTAAATGCATGGTTATGATGTCCATGAGGCCCTCTACCAAAATTGTGAAATTCATGACCCTTTGTTAGGTGTTCAGGCTCTAGGCGTGGGGCCAATATGGCCATATAGTAAAAATGTTTTAAATCTTAGAAAATCTTCTTCTCTACTCCCACACATGTGGGCAAAAAACTGAAAACATGGTTATGATATCCACAATCTCCTTTACCTAAATTGTGAAAATCATGGCCCCTTGGTCAGGGGTTCAGGACATGGGGGGGGGGGCAATATGGCAATATAGTGTTAATGCATAAAATATTTTAAAATCTTCTTCTCTATTCTCACACATCTGTATAAAAAAAACTGACTAATAATTATGTTTACCAGGAAGTCCTCTACTGAAATTTTAATAATCATGTCCCCTGGGGTATGGGTTTTGACTCTAGGGCAGGGCCAAAATGGATGTATAGATGTTAATGCATATCTATACTACTATATTAAAATAATAGACTCGAATTTTTTAGCTTTAATACCGATAAATCGGAAGAGTACTGTCTTTTGTTTTATATATTTTAAACATCATTGGTACTTGAAGATTACCAATTTGTTTTTATTTTTTCTCAACCAAGCTTCGTTAATTAATAATCAACGAAAATTCCTCCAAAAATTCCGGAAATCATCTGAATTTTTTGGATTTTACAATCTTGCGCATGCGCATTACATTCACACTAAACCAGGGGAGGCTCTTTATTTTATGTTTCCACAATATCACATTTACATGGATAAACTTGAAAACGATAAAACAAATGCGTGTTAATTTTCATTGGAATTTTTTTCTGTTCATCAAAGAAAATATGGGAGATAACTCTTACACAGTGCATTTACTATAAAAAAAATCCCGAGAGTTTCGAATGTCAACATGGGATGTAAAAGCGTTGTTGAAATATGTTGAATTTTGCAATTATAGAATTAAACTTTTCGAAGAAAGGTATTTACATGTTCTGAGCAATTTGACTGTTATTTGCAATGCAACTTTATTAATTTTCTCCAGAGACATAAATAAAATGTTATCTATGTCTCTGTTTTCTCCAAAATCGTTTTGGAGCGATTCTGCAATTTTCTGCTACATTACGGGTATATAGGAGGCATTTTAACTGTGGGATTGGCCTTCCCTGAGACACAGTTAGATAATTCCAACTCAGCCGAGTGTAGTGAAATTAATAGCATTATTGTAGGCTTGAAGTTTGGTTATGCAAATGTCAACAATATACGGTGTTTCGATGTATCTATTTTGTAAATGCCCGATATCATATGCAATGTCAACCCGTGCGTGCACGGGTCAAAGTCTAGTAACGTTAAAAAATTATCATCTTTACTTCCACACACCTGAATGTCATGATTTTGTATACCAGATATTTTAGTTTTTCACCAAAATTATATGTTTCACAGTTCTTTTTTAATTAAATGTGGTCGTCATTACAAATTTATAATTTTTCTACTCCAGTATGAAACCTAATTAATTAGATGCCAATATGAGACTCCATGACACGTTTGTGTATGGGATATATGCTACTCAGGTGACCGTTAAGGCCAATTGGCCTCTTGTTCTTATTTGACCTTGAAAAAAATATGAGGCCAAGGTCAAAAAATTTGATAGGTTCCATCTAGGTTACTTACTATCTATCTGCGATACAAGTTAAAATCTGTATGTTTAAGGAATCTCATGTTATGATTCGTACAATATTTTTTAGAAAATGAATTAACTTAGGGCACAAGATTGGTCAAGGTAAAAACAATGATGGTGCTGTGCACTCTTACTCAAAACCATCTATCTATGTTTTAGGTTTAAAGTCTTAATGTCAAAAGGTATCTGAGTTACTCAGACATAATTTTATTATTTTTTTCTTCATTTGATCCTCAGTTAAAACATGGTCAAGTTCATATATAAATCAATAGTATACCGCAGTGTATTATTATTGTTCTTTGTTTAAAGTTTGAAGTCCTTCTGTCAAAGTACATTCAGGAGATAAACAATGAAGTTTTTTTTTCTAATTTGACCTTGAAATAAAAATTTTAGGTCAAGGTCAAACATTTTGGTATGGTTCAACTTGGTTATTTACCTTCTATCTATGATACAAGTTAAAAGTCTGTATGTTGAAGGAGTCTTGTGTTATGGTCCGGACAATATTTTTTATTAATAGCTTGACCTTGAAGAACAAAATAGGTCAAGGTAAAAAAAATTCGGTGGCATGCACTCCTTCTCAAAACCATCTACCTATGTTCCAAGTTTGAAGTCTTAATGTCTAAAGGCATTTAAGTTACGGCCTGGACAAATTTGGAAGAAATTTACACTTATGCTACCTTAAATTTTTGTGTCTGTACATTTACATCTACCCCCATCTTATCAAAGATGTCATGCACGTGTACACTGTATCTATTAATAAACATATATTACCCTAAGATAATGATTTTTTTACCAATACATTCAAATTCGACAAAAGAAATGAAATATACGTTTTTAAATTTTAACATTAGTATGACTGCTAAGTTTGCTTTATGTTACGGTATAAGACTTCTGTAGATCCTAAGATTGTGCGCAAGTCCTACTTATGACCCTACATTAGTCAAATTCTTAGCATGCTTTATGTTACGAGCCTCAGATACATAGGTAAATAAATATAAGAAATCTATGACAAAATGAAAATCACAAAAGTGCAACAAGTCGAACAGATATATACATTTTCCAAAAACGCTCCTGGGCGTTCATGCAGATATTAAACTTCACAGAAAAAAGATATTTAGCAAATATTGTCGAAAAACACGAGAGCCGGGGAAATATGTCCGCCCCGTTCCGTGTTACGTGACAAAATTGTGTACAAAGTTGACATTTAACAGGAAGCTGGTGTTCTATAGTTACAAAAATATATCCCAACGTATTGCATGCCTAAACAAAGAGTGTTGAAATTTCAAACATTTGCAATAAAATATTGCTGAAAAATCTTTGACAAAAATTTGTTTGAAAGTTCAGGCTAAAATAAACATAGTCGTCATTTAACAGATATTTGACGTCCCATCGGTACAAAAAAAGATCCCTATGGCATGCTTAAACAAAAGGTGTTTTAAAATTTTAAGCACATTCGATACAAAGTTGGTGAGAAATCTTTGACGAAAATTTGTAATTTAGGCTAAACAAATGTTGTCATTTCACAGGAAGTTGACGTCCAATTGGTACTTTAAAAAAAATCCCGATAAATGGCATGCAAAAACAAATACTGTGTAAAATTTCAAGCAAATTCAAATATTAAAAGATTTAAATATAATTAATTATGTTTATCAAATGATGAATGTGTGTATGAATTTTTACTTGTTTATTCCTTTCTACTAACCTTTTACCATTGTTAGGGGTGGGTTTTTTTCTCATATTTCTTCACCAAATATTCATAATCCTCAACTACTATACAGTCATAATAAGTTGTGTTATTCCACCTTACGTCCATTTAGTAAATAAGCACTAATCAGCAACAATCAAAAGCTGCATTTATTTAGATAATATGTAATAATTATGTGTACCTTGTTCCGTTACTGTTATATAATTTACATAATAAAATATTTTCATATTAAAGGACATTTAAAATCTCAGAACAATTGTATAGACTGGGGTCACTTTAAGGAGGCGTATGTGTGGGACAATTCTGCAAACCCATTCATCATAAACTCACATAGACGCATGTATTTTTTTTTAAATCAGAAAACAAAATGAGGAATCATTTGACCAAACGTGTTAAATTGTAAGATGTTGCATCTATCGTATTGAAACTTTATAAATCAAGTTTATAGACACTGAGCATAAGGTGGATGGAACAATGGAAATGTAAACACATAGCAATGCACTTATCAAAAACTTCAGAGGCCCTTAACCTATTACTGATGTCAGCAGTAATGACAGACTTATGGAAAACAATCATGACGCCCTGCAATGATTTATTAAGACAGGACAGTCCAAGAGGATAAACTGATTAAAATAAAAAGGTAAAACATATTATATCTTATCAAACCAGACAGGCCATACTTGTAATTTCTTAAATTATGGGATCTGGGGAGTTGTGTATATATATACATATACAAATTAAAGTCTTGTAATAAGACTGAACGATATATAAAGATATTGATAAAATCGATTTGAATTAGTTCGATACGCGTGACGAGACGTTAGCGGCAATGTCGAACCGGAAAACAAAATTCCCGTCTAATTTATTCTTTGATTTACTTCAGAAATGACTTTTAATTTTTAGCCAATGAGAATGCGCGGCTTTCGTTAGTAGGCCCGGGACTGTAGTGTTGGAAAATGGAAACCGAAACAACACGTGAACACTCGTGGGTCTCCCTGGACACCCCAACTTTAAAGAAGTCCAATGTTTAGACTCATGTGGGAATTCCTGTTTATGACATCGAATCAAAAAAATTACAGAAAAACAAAACACGGTATGTCGCCATTGTAAAGTAATGGCCCCGTACAATGGTAATACAACAAATGTGCATGTGCATTTAAGACATCATTCAAACATAAAACCTGATTGTGTTACTTATGACAAAAAAATACATGTTTCGCAGAAATTCAAGCGAATCTACCATCATTTTCAAAATACTCAAATTCATCATCAAGAGCAGCAGACATAAACCGGGCTGTGGCAGGATTTATTGTGTCTGGCATGAGACGGCTAGGCATATTGGACAACCGAGAGTTCAAATTACTATTACATAAACTTGATCCTCGCTATGTTTTTCCATGTAGAAGACATTTTGCAGGTAAGATTATTCCTGAAATGTACGATGAGAAAAAAAGAGAAATTGGAGAAAAATTACAGATGACTCAATCAGTTGCACTAACAACAGATTCTTGGACATCAAGAGCCTGTCACTCGTATATAACTGTCACAGAACACTTTGTTGCAGATGATTGGACAATAAACATGTACTGTAAAACCAATGGAAATATCGTGATACATATCGTATCTCATTGCAAATACATGTCTCGTGAAATGTATCGATAAGGCAAACACTGTATCGTCCCAGCCCTACAAGTTGTAATACATCTATTACTTCAAGCCGTCTCATTAACAGTGATGTGATAGAGAACATGTTCTGTCAGCAGAGAACATTGCATAATGGGGTTAACACTAATCCGACTTACCTAGGTCATTGTTATTTGGTAAATTCTGTAATTCTTGGGCAAACATCAATATCTCGAAAATCCAAAATAGGCGGTGGAGAAGGAGAACAATTACCAATGAATCATGAAGCAAAGTCGATGGCACTAATCTATAAGTGAGAAAGGTACATTCTTTTTTTTCTAATTATTATCAATGATAATGTAATTTAATATCATTTTTAACATATATCCCTTCTATTCCATTCTCGGAGAGGTCACTACTTATTTCAAAGCTGTTTAATTTATATATCAGGTTCAAGAAAAAATTCGTTGCCTTTTTCATAGTAGAAAATATTGCCAGCATCTGAATAGCTATTGCTAAAGATACAAAAAAAGATATATGTTTAAGCCAACCATAATATCTAGGGTAGGGGTGGGAGGAAAATGTTCGTGTTCATTCGTCCGAGGATTTGATTATTTCGAAATGCATAAATATTGAAACACTGTTGCACATATATAGATATTGCACACGATTTGATCTTTAATTAATTTTTTTCTACCTAATCCAACTTTACACCTGACATGTGAAAAAAATACTCAAACACATAATTATATGACGGAACTGACATGACTTTTTATTCATATCAACATTCACAGTTAACATGTCAGTTGCGTGTTCATACTCTTTGCGCCGATCTGACCACTAGTAAGCTTTTGGCAGCATAGCATTCACAAAATATTTATTCAACAAACCATATCAGAGCCGTGGGACCTGGAGACAAAAGTATCCCTTAGCAATTGGTTATATGTCAAAATTGCGACAATTGGATTTCACGCATAATGAAATCCAACCGCCATCACAGCAGTTTAATTTTGACCATTTCAAGCTTACATATCATCTTTCACATATAGCCATCTAACAATGTGTATATGCATATTAAAATCACTTATCATCACATTCATAATCAAAGCCACAACAGTTCCCAGTCCAACTAACTTCTATAATGTAAACTTTTACCCTCAATAAACTGCCTTAAAGCCGACTGCATTATTGACAAAAATCCGTTATTGCCAGAAGGCGGCAAATGAACCCCTTCATTCAGAAAGAGATTACTTTGATTAGGTTTAATGTCGACATATTTAATTGAAGCACCACCTCAATTAAAAGCACCACCTATCTTCAAAATAAGAGTAGCCACAGAACTATTAATCCTAAGCCTAGATGTCTCTGCTCAGTCATTCCAGCATAATTCATACATTTACGAAGTGAAGGGTACAGAAATATTAACTTAAGAGTTTGGACATAATTTTGTGTTTGAATTATAAAATAAACACCCTCTATTGAGGAAATAAAATTTTACAAGTCAATATTTTGTTTTAGATTTATATAAATTCAAACTTGTCACATACATTCACTCCGTAACGTAGGTAACACCAGAGAAAAGTAATCTGTAGTCTAAACAAATTATTTCTTGATGTCTTAATTTGTATTATACTTTTTAGGTGTATCAATATATAATTTAATTGTAACAGAAAAAATCCGAGCTGCGAGTATAAAAAAAATTGACTGCACATGTATAAATCCAGTTTGCTGAAATTTTTTAGAATAAATTTAACACAACTTTTGATAACGGACATGATGAAGTTAACAGAATATTACTTAACTTTACCACTTTTTATCAATAAGTTATTTATATATTTTTAACAAAATATACTTTTTATGGAAATATGTTTAGCATTTATTTTTGAAAATCACAATGTGCATAGACTGAGTGTACTTCAATCGTAACGGAGGTAACAAAAATCAAGGTTGGATAGAAAGATGAAGATACAATGTGAAATTGTCATTAACAGCGTAAAAACTATTCTTTATAAACAATAAAGAGAATAAAAACACAAAATCCTTTTTTATTATTATTTGTTTAACAAAGGGATGTTTTGTTACGGAGGTTATTTTTTGCATGTACAGTGATCGAAAGAAATCCGTTGAAACATTCCTTCAACCTAAGTCTTCTGCACCTTGTCCTCAATCATCTTAATGTTATTTTCATCCACTTTGAATATTCTTCCTGATTTACCCGATGCTGCTAGTGGTTTTGAGAGCACGTGTAAAATGTCAGTCGGCTTGAGCCAAAGTTCATCTACTTCTTTGGGACACTTATTTGCCACAAGAAGTCATAAATCGGACAAATATCTCCTGATTATCCTCATATATATCCTGTACCTGACCTATGTATCATTTCATTTGTTACATTGCTGCACCAAAAGCATCTTTCTTTAACACTTCTTCTCCATGGTTTTCCACATTATTATTTTGCTGTTCAGAATATTTGGTCAATAAATGCAATGTGTAATCTTCACATTTTGTTTAACATCTGCTCTACAACTATCGCAATAGCATGTTATCTCTATCGTAAAAATTTTGTTTGGACCATCTCCAATGACGTAGTTCACTTTGAAAGTCCCTTTCACTGGTAATGGCGTGACTCGTTTTAAAAATATCTCCTCAGATTCTTCATTATTCGTTTGGGTAAAAGAGAGAGAGTTTACTTTACTTCCTGCCTCGACAGCTGTTCCTACCCATTTCAAAAAATCGAACGCAAGTCACAAATAATATCAGTAACACTGTCAAAACTTAACCCCGAAACTCCTTACCACACCACTGATACACGTGGTAATGAAAGGTCTGTACCAAACTATGATGAAATTGATGCATATTGCTCAGCTCTTTTAATAAGAGATGATCCCATAATCCATATTGAATCTACAATATCATAAACATTAAACAATGCATGTACACATAGCAGTACTTGCAAGCTGAATCCAAACTGAAAAATGAGTGATGTTGTTAATAAAAGTTACAAAACGTTCAGATTAAATTGTAACCAACTCGGGTCTAAGATCATGCATATATGCATCTGAAGACCATCTTCCCCTTCTTTGAATTTCTTGTTCAGCAATGCCCAACATGTACATGTGTGTAGCAGCTCCTATTCTACAAGAGTGTGTTTGAATTTTTTTTGTTTTAGTACCTTAAAATGTCAGTGTTTTATTCAATATGCTTGAAAACTGGTATGAAGACAGGGGAGTGCCGCTTAAATGGCACAATAAAGGGCCATCCTCCGTAGAACTGCATTGCAGAAAAGTCTCCAACATGTCAAAACATACTAATGACTCTGATGATTTGTTTATGTTAATAATAAAACCATTGCCATATTAATCTTTTTTAGAAAAACGCAGTTTAAGTATGATAGTATCTTTGATTAATTGTAGAACTGAGAGATATAAAACATTTTTGTTATTGCTGTTTGATGCAGATGTTAATCCACTAATGTGGACAAGACCGAAAAATACAACTGAAAATGCAGATCCAAGTAATGGGGCTTCTAATGTCTTTCACAGGCTTAGTTTTTCTTAAGCCAGCCAACATATTTTTGACAATAAAAGTTTTAAGTGGATTGTATAGGCCAAGCATTTGCAAATTGTGGCTCAAAGCTAACAAATAAACTTTAGCTAACGAATATGCAAAATCTTTTGAAGCTTAAAGGCTGGAAAATTTGACTACGTGATCTAACGGGGGTGGCCAAAGTGCGGTGAACAAGACTGTAACATGGAAAACATTAATGGCTTTGCCATAGGCAATCTTTGTGTTGTTTGAGAGACTCGCGTCAATTAAACGATTGACATTCCTTCAAAAGGCTGCAAAATTGAGTAGGTACTGGATAAAGATGGCAATCTGCCCATGGTGCCAACTGAATCTGCACCACTGCAATCGAGAAATTGAATTTGCAATCTCATTTCTATAACCACTTATGTGAATGTGAACTGCCTTAATCTGAATGTTGAACATCAGTGACAATAAGACTAATTCTCTCATGAATGACATTACCCTCTAATTTTTGGAAGTCTTTTGATTAAGAATGTCTACCAAGGCTAGATTATCAACATGGAGTATAATTTTTTATTTTTGCAACTTGCCAGACCACAAATAAAATCCTAAAACTAATGGAACAAACTCTCAGAAAGTTATATTATTTCTCATATTCATGTTCCATTCCCCTGGCCAACATAAATAAGACCAAAAACTTCCAAATATCGAGCTATCTGAATAAAAATGCAAGTTTTTATCAGATTCCCGTTGTAAATCTGGACATTTTGTAGTTCTCTTAAATTCATCAAGAAATTTTAACCACATCTGAAGATCACTATGTATTTTTTTTGTCAGGCGTACGAATTGATAAGGCTTAGAAAAGCCCATAAATGCGACATGTAAATGTTCTACCCGCCGGTAAGGCCCTCGTTACAAAAGCTAATGAACCTACTTTCTTTAATGCAATATAAGTTGTTGGACCCTCAGTCTTTTCATCTGATAAAGATAAAAATACTATCCATTAATACTGAACATGTTCCATAAAAAGTATATTTTGTTATAAATATATAAATAACTTATTGATAAAAAGTGGTAAAGTTAAGTAATATTCCGTTAACTTCATCATGTCCCTTGAGCTCCAGCAAACAAAAAGCCATATAAGTTTTCGTGTTCACTCGGCCGAGGATTGAAATAAAACGGCCAAGAGCGCATGTTCAGGAATAAATAAAGTATCAAAGTCTTGATGTTAAATACAAAAATTCCGGAAAATTGCATAATATTTCCTTAAATTTTAATTACACTAATTTATTCTAAATAACTGTATTTATCTGTAAGGAATAAATTTGATTATCTGAAAGATTGTCGGATGTCAACGAATCTGTGGAAAAAAACAGATTCAAAACAGAAAGTATTCAAGAGTTGAGCATCGCTCAAATTGAAACCATAGCATCCTTAAAAAGGCAAACAGTCAGAAAAAGGTATACTTAAAGTTAAATCACACTACAAAGAATGTCAGAAAGACAATTCTGAATATATGCATATAACAAATGGCTCAAGTGGACACATTATGACTGCACAAAATTGCCAGTCTATCAGTTTAATACACTAGTTACCAATTCAGTTCAAGATAATACAAGTTTTTTAATTGTGCAGCTATAAAGGGTCTCCAGAGATTCGAACAGACACAATATAGTGCATGACCAGGAAATCATTTTTCTGACATAGAAAAAGAGCTGCACAATCGACAAGATGGAACAGTTTTGATTTTAACATATTTTATTGAGTAATTACACAAGAGGATTGGAAACAAGTTCTTACAACTTACGAGTTACTCTCCTAATGATGATACAACAATATACACAATTATCATTTTTGATACATGTTACTTATAGTTATTCACTTTATAATAATATTCATAAATTTGCATTTACAAAGTATTCGCAAATATATAATAAATAGTGTTGACATACAGTATAAAATAGCATAAACAAGAAAAATTAGTTATTAAATATTCCAGTCTTTGATTAAATTTTGAACTGCTGAAAAAATAAAGCAGTTTGTATTATAAGACAGATTGTCACTACCCCAAACAAGCAAATGTGAATTAATTAAGATTGTTTCTTCAAGCCTATTAAAAAGAAGTTCAAATAGATTGTTTCTAGCATTTACATAATTCTTGCACACAAAGAAAAAATGATAAACATCCTCCTTTTGACCACAAATACAATTAGGTGATTCAATAATGTTTCTTTTGTACAGATCATAATTCAAAATACAACTGTGTCTCAATTTGGTATGCAAAATATTGATAGTGCGTTTACCGAATGAAAAATATTTCGGAGGTTGAGGAATACTTTCAGTAATATTTTTCTTGAATATGTTGAGAGACGTTGCTTCCCTAACTTCTAAATTGAGAGAATTCCATCTCCGAATAGTGTCGACTACAAAAGATTCTTTATAAAGTTCTAATCTGCTGATTGGAACAGTATAATTTTCACAATTTCTTGTGTGATATTTTGAAACATTTTTGGTTACAGGAGGAATAAAGTTGCTCAAGTACTCAGGTACTTGATTTGTATGAATTTTAAACATGGTTATTCATTTAGCTATTACGTCGACTGACAATAGGTTCCCAGCCAGTTTCTGTGTAGAGAGATTCTGTAGATGCTAAAATGGGTAAACCAGTAACAATCCTTGCAGCACTTAATTGAACTTTTTCTAATCTCTCCATGTCAGACTTATCACAACCATCCCATGCTACAGAAGCGTATTCAAGAACTGGTCTAATAAATGTGATATACTGTACATTTTTAATAAATTTGTGCTACCTAGAGTAAACTTAATCTTTTTTAAAAGTCCTATTTTTCATATGCACTATTTACTATACTATTAATATATTGAGACCAACTTAAGTCGTTAGAAAAAAGTAATCCAAGATGTCTGTGGGTTGAAACATAGTCCAGTAGGGTCTGTAAGTCTCGTCAGCTGACCAACGAGATTTGACGAGATTATTAACTTCCGGGTACCTCGAGCGATATGGCGTTATCGATATTGTATTGGGCAAACTATGTTGAGGGTTTAACAAAGATTAAAAGGAAAAGTGAAGCTGCAGTTGAGTCTCAGAGGGTCCTCCGTTTAGCGTTTGACGAGTTGCATGTCATTACTGCCAATGTTCAAGCATCAATGAGGGACACATCATACAAAGTTCAGGTGCGTTGTTGATTTGTTACTCACATATATACTATAACATCTTTTACTCTTTTGATAAAAAAAATCATTAAAATTTTGAAAGATTGCTCCTTCCATGATGTAATAGACCAATCCACACTTTACAAAAGTTATGTCCCTTGTTCGCCATCTTTGGGGAAACACCCATATATTTCTCACAGTAGCCTTTGTAGTTTAGAGGGTTGTAACTTCGTCAAATGACATTAGAAATCTGTTTTCGCTGTGAATTTTATTGCCCAAAGTTGGGGCTACCCACACATCGAAGGAATGAATTAAATTCCAAGAGATTTCTTCACAGGACGTCCAAATATTTGGTTGCATAAAGAAGGGAAAAGTTGTTTTTTCCCTTTTGACCCTTGGGTTGACCCCGCAAAGGGGAACAACTTTTGCAAAGAGTGGATTGGACTATCATACTTGAAAACAAAACAAACCATTTGCCTAACGTTATCGTACATGCATAAACAAATCTGCAAGCAAGCCCAGACATACCTATATATCTGATTATTGGATGATTCTATTGTAGCACACGTGTATGATTAGATCGTGTGTATGAATTACAACAGATTTAGAAAGATTAAATTTTTCGTCTGTTGACAAGTGTAGGTACATGTACATGTATTGTATCTCTTTTTAACGTTATAATGCATTGCAATAGATATTCCTTGAATCTGAAGATAACGGTGTGGTGGAGTCATCATCATGCGAGTGTCCTATGGGGAGGTATAAGTGTCCTATGGGGAAGTATAAGTGTCATCATGTGGCAGCAACTCTCCTTTATGGGCAAGTGTTCTGGTATATTATTGTAAAATGTGGTTAATGTTTGAAAATCATTGGATAATCTGTTCACCTTTGATGTGTATTAGATTTCAACTCAAGTTAGTAAATAATGAGTGAAAATTCTTCATATATCATTATAAAATGCAACATGCATTTCTCATAATTGCTGTATATTCAGTTGTTTTTCCATCAAATATTTTTTACCATAATTCTTTATAAATTGCAGATATAAGAAGGCAAGCAAAACCGACATAAAATGCAGTTGGTTAAAACATCCAAAGTCAGCACAGCCAAAGGTGACAACAACCATGGAGGAATTATTTCCACCAAAACAACCAGGATACAGGTATATGTAGGTGTTTTTTTTCAAAGCAATGTTTCAACAAAAAATACTTGATTTAAGTAAAAATTGTGGATATTTATATATCTAATATCACACACACATTTATAGAGCCTTAAAACGTGTGGTGACGGATGAAGACCGATTATATTTTTATAATCAACTTAGCCAATTAGGCAGATTTACAGGTTCTCCCAGTTCATGTTCAATTTCTTCCCTTTTAATATGTTCTCACGCTGGATGCATTCATTGTCTTTTTTTTTTAAACTTGATTTGTTGGGGGGGGGGGGTTGTTGACTTTTTTTTTCAGATTTATCATTATAAGATACTTTTTTGTGTATCTGGAATTTTGATATTAAATGTACTTTGATATTAGTGTTATTTTTTGGTTGTATTAAGCCATGGCTGTTGTAACATTTTACTAAAAATGAATCAGACAAGCATATTTGTATTGACACAAATGCTTGCAGTATATTTAATTTCAATATTTGTAATGTCAAATGTCAACGAACAAAAACTGAAGGTTCTTATTTAACAATATTCTCATAAGTTAATGCCAAGCAGAAACATGCACTTTGTGAATTTTATTTCAGACTAAAATATTTCTGATTTAATTTATTTGTACAGCAATGCACTGGATTCTGTGAAAAGAACCCACAACTGAAGATAGTCCTGTTGTCTTGATACAAGAACTATTTCAAAGTAAAGATTTCTTGGATGCTGAATGCAAGGAATCCTTTTTAAGGCATGTTTAAACCTAATATTTTGACAGCACTTTTATATTGCACTGTATCAATAATATTCTAATTCTAATATTCAAGCCGATGGTACTTATATCCGCTTTTTTCCCTTAAATATATCTTCTAACAGAATCACTATCTAAATTAAAAACCATGATTTTAGGGAGAAGCTTTCAATGTCCCCAGAGAAAATTATCCAGACTGCATGGACCACTATAGGGCAGCGGGAAAATACCTTGTGGGCCAAAGTTCGCAAGCTGCGTTTCACAGCATCCAATTTTGGACAAATTGTTACAGCTGTTCGAAAAAACAGGTATGATTTTCAAAAAACACTGTGTATGTCTCCTCAACCTCATTATTAAAGATGCATTATTAAATATTTAAAGATATTTAGTTTAAAAATATCAGTTTTTCTGAATTTTGAAAAAGCACACACTATTGAGAATATGATGTAAATTCTTCAACAGTAGCCCTGAACATATTTGATAAAGCCATATATTTTACTTCGATGATTTCTTCATTTTAATGATCTACTTAAAAAAATAAAATTGATACAATATTGTGCTATTCAATAAATGATAAAACTACAGTAGTTTTATTTTATTTTAGAGTGTTTTTTTTAATAACAAGATTTAGATCATTTCAAATTCCATTGGAAATATTTTAGGTCAAACATGTCCTTGAAAAAAAAGACTACTGAGTGCATACAACTTGGAAAAAAGAGCACCAATCCAATGGGGACTTGCCCATGAGAAGACTGCAATACAAGAATACTGCAAGGTCTTTGAAGTGAATGTTTTAGAGACAGGTAAGTTTTTTAAGAATATAATAGTTTATTGAGTTTGTTTGAAATTGTCATTATATTTGTGCAATTATAAATTGTTAAAAAATATGTTAAAACACTATTTACCATTAATTTTAGATAACCTAATTATTGATAGCAATCCCCGCCTTTATATGTTTAAGACACATCATCTGAAAGTACTAAAAACTAAATACAGCACTGCATGTATTGTTCCCAAACACATACAATTCCTTTATAATTTGAAAATTTACATGTATGTGTCCTATTTGAGCTTTATTGAAGATTCATTGATGAAATATTATCAAAAATGTTCATGGTAACATTTCAATAACTTGCACTTCATTCTGAATATTGAAGTACATTTGTGCCTAAACCTCTTATTTATATGCTGTCACTGCTGTTCTACATGTAACCAATATATGAAATAACACTTCCTATTTCTAGATTGTAATCCAAGTGATAATTCACTTCACCTCAGAACACAACATGATTATTGGCACCAGATCCAAGGACAGTTGTACCTGACAGGAACACAGTGCTGTGACTTAGTAGTGTGGACTCAGGCAGACATTCAAGTTGTTCGTATCGAGAAAGATGCATCATGGACATCAAACATCTTGAACATGATCGAGTTTTATTATAAAGTGTTTCTGCCAAGTTTATGATTCATTTTGTCTGTTATTCTTTGTCTTCATGTCTGTGGTATAATAAATAAACAAAATAAATGAGAAAATGGTTCAGTAACTTTTGTTAATCAAACCACAAGCCACGATACAGAGTTTGCATAGTTTTTTCTTATGACATGATGTACATATTGGCCTTTGTTTGTGACGATGCCATACCAATAGAATTAATTAAACATAGAATCTTAACGTTATAATCTCACATGTACATATGCATAGAAAATATAGTACACTGTGTAACACTGTTAACTAAAGGGTTGCAAATTCTCGATATGCATTTATTAACATAAGCATTGACCTACTGAATAGGTTCTTCAATGTCATACTTTTCTGCAATCTCTTTCAAAGGGGGAGCCTGTAAATTAACAAGGGCCACACAAAGTTGAAATATTTTAGTGGATAGGTGTCTATATTGTGATGGAATATGGCTCAGAATTTTAAAGTTCTTTATTCTCTCATTTGCCCGCTCCACATGGATTCTGCTTCTGCCTATTTTATAGCACAGTTGAGCTTCTTCCTTGGTGAAATGTGATTTGCTAGTGAGGAAAGGCGGGATATTTAGGGTGACACCATTTGGAAGTTTGTCAAAAATGTTGAATCCTTTGTCAGCCAGGATCATATCACCAGCTTGCAGCTTCCCTAATATGCCACAATGGTCCACTATTGCGGAGTCTGAGGTTGATCCAGGATAAAGATCGGAACAGAACACAAGAGCAGCATTAGGTGCAACACAAGTTAAAGCCTTTACTGTGTTGTTACTGTATGCCAGTGACTGGCTATTCATATCTGTTGGGATGTCTTGTGTCACTTCTGTGCAACTTTTTACCGGTCTTGTGTGTGCAACCGATGGCAAAACAATATACCATATTATTTCTCTATTTGTTTACCGAGTAGAGGTACCCGGAAGTGGTAAAGCGAAAGTGAAACCAAACGAGACTTACAGACCTCTTGACACCCTTGAAAATAAAACCTTGAAATTCTTTCACATGTTTCTTTGTGAAAAAAAACCAGCTTTTGTTTTGGACGGATTAAATTTCAATAACTACTTGTCAGGCCAGTCGCTGAGAATTTTCAGATCATGGTTCAATACAATTTCAATGTTTTAGTATATAAATCACAATGCTGTAATGAATTATCATCAGCATAAAGTCTACATAATGCTAACATATTCGTTGTATATTAATGTAAATAAGAAACAACAGTGGTCCTAATACTGACCCTTGAGAAACACCAGCATAAATACATAAGCTTGATGACAACTTGTTTTTGTACAATTTCTGTCCTTACGATAAATAGTTTTAAAACCATCTAACATCAAGCTTTCATTAGTAACAGTACAATCGAGATGAGTTTCCGTAAATCAAAGTATATCAAAATCATGAACTATTGTATTAAGATGAGCTACCTTGTTTCTAATACGAATGTTCAGATGTAAAATGTCAAGGACATTGGCCATAATAGGTCCCGGGTTGACCCCGATATCACCGCAAAGTAGTAAAAGAAACATGGAAAATTGGTAATAAAAATTCAAATAAAGTGAAAAACTGTTGACATACGATAAACAGTATGCGAATGCTTTAAATGTTAAAACATTTGCAAAATAAATATGTGTTCAAAAATAGAACAATGAAAAACAACTTGTTTAATAACACAACCATGTGAGAAATAATAACTACCGATTGCGGTTTGGTATTGTTCTAGTGTGTTACCCATTGTCGTACATAAAATAAGTCATAATGAAGTATTTACAAGAGTTACCGCAATCGGGTGAAAAATTGGGGAGGGGGGGGGTGTGATAATATAAACCAGTCAGAAAGCGATACATAATTGAAAAATGAGCATATAACTAAAAGGTGACAATTGCGTATTAATTGTACAATGATTAATAAGAAAAGAGAATACAAACAAACAAAGTAATACTGAGAAAAAACAAACTGATGGTGTTTTAAAAACATGACAAAAGAAATATGTACAAAACAGGCTGAATAACTTGGGTGCAAGTTGATAGTTCATCCATAAAAAATGGGAACGAAACAAAGAAAAAATAGAGACTATACAGAATAAACGCTATGCACAGTTGAGGTGTGATCATAGGGTGAATTCATTTTTGGCTTATGTAATTCATGAATTATTCGTTTTATACCATAAATACTAGGTTAACAGACAACACTGAGAAACACACGCACTGGACAACACTGTCAGTCAGGGGACTGCATGACATGCCCAAATCGAACGAGGTCAGATTCTTGACGGATATCATATGTTCGTTCGCGAAGATCACGAATAAGAATCTTTTCATTTGTCGACCAAACTTTCTTGAGTTGGTTTGCGCGACACAGTTTTCTACAAAGGAACATCAGCCGATCTCTGTATTTGGTGAGATCCTCATTGATCGTAATGTTTCTAGTATCAGGATTCTCCTTAAATTTTTGAAGTTTTTAACAAGTCAGAACTTGAGTCGTCTACAATTTTTAGCCTTGCTATTATTTGTCTTGGGAGTTGATCGGTTATGGGGACGACCGACCCTGTGAGAAACGATAACGTCGTCGGGCTGAAGTGGGACTGTAAAAGGTATCGGCAAACTAGACTCAAATATATAATTGTATGCACTTCATAATTATATAAAAGACCACGAAAATCTCTTACATGAAGCTAAGCATATGCTTAACAAACTCTTGGGAATGACAATGAACTCAAGTCACAAAACTTAAACAAAAAAGATTAATCGTAAGTCATGATGAGAGAATACATTCGTTGAACAATTCGCCTCTCACTTGTAATGATGTACACACCACAAAAGTTCTCCTTATCGGAACCACTAATTTGAAGAGAGTCAAAGAACAGACACCTACCTATTTTGTTCGTGTTTCTAAAACCATTGATTACACGTGAGATGAAACTCTCAGCTATATGGAATTAGGCACATAGTCAAGTATTTCTCCCTCAAGGAGATTTGAACACTTCCAAAATTTGAAGCAATTTGATGAATCATTTTCAAAAAGAATATCTGTCTTCTAAAAAATATTTTCAACCCCTGCTTGTCCCATGGGTTACATCCAACATTTTGGGCGCAAGGGTATATCAATGTCTAGCATAAATTATAATTACAGACAGTTGATTTGAATGATACGATTAATTATCGTGCAATCACCGTTACAAGTGCAATATGTAATATTTTCACAGCATCTTAAACAATAAATAGAATACTTTTTTTTTTAAATTATAAATAGTTATCAAATTGGTTTTACCAAAAAACCTAGATCCTCTGACCATATTTGTTTATGTTGCATATATTATTTAACACATAATGTGACAAACGTAATTGCTTTGTTGATTTCAAGCAAGCTTTTAATACCGTTGTTCATGTTGGTATTGTGATGTCTCTCCAGCAATTTGGAGTAGGATCTAAATTTTATAATACAATTGATAGCATATACAGTCAAGGTAATTCGTGTGTTCGTTTAAAAGAACTTTAAGTGTATACCATAATTTCTTATTAAAAAAAATTATTACATTCTTTCTGAATTATGAAAAAAAATTATTACATTCTTTCTGAATTGTATCTCTAGCCCAAAATGGAATTTAAATTACAGACAATGAATACCATATTTTAAACCTAGTATGTAATGTATTTATAACATTAAGTCTCCCATGTATTGTCAAGAATCGTTGTCTCAACAAATTAAAAACTTGTATTTTTTTACCTTGGCTTCTCTAATAAAAATTTTCACAATCTAAAATGTTTTCTACCTAAATGAACTCCGAATTTTCTTGACATGTGTTTCTGTGCTATTGATAATTTAATTATCGTCTGATAGCAATTGTCCTGTTCCTATATACATACCTACAGATTATTGATCATTAATTTTAGCTCGGTAAACTAAAAATTCAAAACATTTAATGGCTGCTTGACATGTCGAATATTGTTCGATTCCAGTCTTGTTTGTTATCATAAGGATGCTAATGTCTTCTTTCATAAACATTGAAGTTGAAATGAAATGGAATTCAAAGAATAGAAATTGGTTTATTAACTCAAGAACGGACATCATTTTGTATATTTTACATGTTTGCGATCTGGTCACCTGTTTCAAGGTAAGTTAATGCTCATATCGCACGATTCCATCTGTGTCACCTTTGTTCACGGCATTGAATCAGTTCCATGTTTACATATCTATATATCTTATATCTAAATTAAGCAATCTTACGTGGGTACTTATTACGATGAACAAATAAAAGAACGATTCACACTGGATACATATCTAAATCTGAATTTGACCTGCAATCCAAACGAAAACGCTCTAAATTTTGTTCAACCTATTCAACCCATCACTTGCCAAAAAATTATAAAGGTAACCCAAAGCCAACATTGTTCATGTCCACGCAAGGTTGTTTGCCTAACCATCATCAAGTAACTCAGGGTTCTGATTCACATGCCATGCAATTTCATCAACATTTCCGGAAATGATTTTTTCTGCGTCCGTAAAATATCCTCGTCACCAAACCTCAGCCATGTGCCTCAACAACTGATGATTTCTGATCATGATATCCAGCGCCTAGCATCAGCGGTCAAGAGTCTACTCGTTATTGAGAGTCATATGATTGAACAACTCCAAACTCAGATTACCTCACTTCAAAAGGAAAATGAATACCTCAAACAAAAAGTCAATATTCTTTAGATGTATAGCAGGAGCAGCTGCCTGCTGGAAGAAAGAGACATGATCGACGACGTTGTCGCTGCTTAATTGAAGGTACCACAATCCGACATTGCGGTGTCCCACCAGGTAGACCCGAAATTAAAAAGCAGACGAAGACAAATCATCGCGCGGGTAACAACTACGACTTGGTACACAGACTTTTGAAAGCCAGTAATGATAACCGCAAAATTACCGGTGTGACAAAATTGCTGATAAGCAAGCCCTAACCAAAACGCGCAACTTTAGATTACATGTGAAGGACGTCGATTGCTTAAAGCGAAGTCCACCTTCATTTCGGCATCTTCGCTAGCCAAGGGTTTCCGATACACTACGCTTCTCGTTTATGAGAAGCGTAGTGTATCGGAAAGGGCATCTTCGCTAGCCAAGGGTTTCCGATACACTACGCTTCTCGTTTATGAGAAGCGTAGTGTATCGGAAACCCTTGGCTAGCGAAGATGTCATTTCGGATGAAACGTCTTTTGTTACGAATGCACGAAATTTTGAATTCACACGACACAAACAACTAGCTCGTCAGCCTCGGTGCAAAACCCAAAATAACAGTTGACTTGTTAAAAGTACACAAATCAATACACAGGTAACATTATTATTTAATGCCCTTTGAATATTTTGTTTTTATCAGTAAACTTGTTCATAACTCTTATTGATTACATCACCACGGTTACATCACTAATTGACTGTTTAAAAGGTGCATATAACAGAAACTGTAAAATACCATGTATCCATCAGTTATCTAGGATAACCCTCCAAATGTTCATTCAAATGTATATCTCGCTCATTTTTGTTTATATGTTATTCTTGACGCTACGATATTCTCAATCACCACATTTTACTTTACCTACTGAGCTTAAACCAAAGAATTTGAAAAGTGGAGCTTTTAAAATTTCTATTTTTTGTATTTTTTTTTTTTCAAATGCACTTCTTTTTTATTAGCTCACCTTAGCTGAAGCTCAAGTTAGCCTTTCTGATGACATTTTGTCTGGCGTCTGTCTGTCCGTCTGTAATCTTTATATTATCAAAATCTTGTCAAGACTCACTGGCCAATTTCAACAACTTATCATAAAGCACCCTTATGCAAAGGGGATTCCAAATTGTGAAAATAAAGGATCGCACTTTTTTTACGAGGGGACATAATTAGAAATTATAGAAATGTTCATCAATCGCCTCTCAACCACTTAGCCAGGTAGTCGACTTTCGCATTCCCAGTACCGTCTGCATTAATAGTGCCTGAATAAAACCTACTGTTAATTGGCGACAATAGTTAAACACCCATTGATACGATTTCAATGGCATTGATATATGCAGGAAGGTGCATGAAACTAACCTCTAACGAGTTCGGTACAACTTCTTGACATTCAAAAGTGTTGTCACCTTATTTTATCCGCTCAAGGAGGTACACATGTACTGTACGGGGGCTTTTCCATCTAATGTTATTTCCTACAAATTCCCAGATTTTGGCACAAATGCTAGTAAACTACTAATTCCACAGGTCTCATGAATGAATTTGATTCTTTCCTCAGGTTTGACAAAGGAATAATTTTTAACATCTACAAATAAAGTGTTTTCTCGACACTATTTTCTGTCAGCAAACAAAGCTCAATCGCGAGACACGTGTACAGCAATCCATCCGCCAATCAAAAGGTGGGGATTTAGCGAACAAGACATCATGCCTTTTACAAATCAATTCAATTCAATACCTCAAGACACAAGTCTTATTCAATCATTACCAATAGCAATAAGGTTTAAAATTAGCAATCCAAAACATTATTTGGATGCAAAATGTCTCCGATACACGTGTATCCAATTGGGAGTTGCAATTTTAAAAGAGAATTGATAGATAGGTTGAAACGGGGTTATATGGGGCAGTAGATTTGTTCAAATTAAACTAAGTTTTGGACAACCGTTAACAGATACCGCCGAATTAAATGCACGGGTGGACATTTTGTTTTGTTGTAAGGAACTTAATGAGAACAATGTTTATGATATTTCTAAATATGAAATTACCAAGTCATAATCTTGGAATAACTTCTACTGGTTGATATCAATATCTGGATGACGTATTCGTGCCCCGTTCAGTTTTTTACAAACAAATTACCCCAAGAAGCTATTGTTTTTATTAGTGACACAAGCCTAAAACTGTTACCACCGCAGTGAATGATCAATACACGAGGTAGGGTGCCATGTTCCGGAAGCAGTAGTGAGATATGATCTTCAGTTTCTTCCCAATATAGTCCACCCCTTTCAGACCAATTCACAGTGACATTTAAGGATTTCAGAGACAAATTTGAACCAATTGTTGACTGATTGCAGTAATCCTAGACCCTCCTTAGGATTGATGATCCTACTATCCAGATGTGCGAAGTATGTATCTTTTAGTAAAGACTTGATCGTTAAGGGTGAACCATCAATATGGCAAAAAATTGCAATGTATCGGTTCTTGTTGGACGTTGTTTCAAAAAGTGCTCGCAGATTGTCAAAAAGCATTATATTTTCGTTTGCCAAATTAATTTGAATTGCTATACCCTTTCCTATTTGGTCTGCTTTGGTTTTATCTAATATAATGGTGATGCATGACGTTGATATGGATATGTTGTGCAAAGGCAGTGCTGAATTGCAGGAATTCCAACGCGTACTGGTTATCTAACATATACCCTTAGTACGATACCCTTAGTACGGCAAAGTATGCAAGTGTATACGCAGTGGAGAAAAGGATTAGATTCTGTTCGTAGTAATTATTAAAAACATGTTGTAAAGAAGCTACGATTTTTAGCTCACCTGAGCTGAAAGCTCAAATGAGCTATTCTGATCACATTTTGTCCGTCGTCCGTTCGTCCAACGTCTAAATTTTTTACATTTTGAACTTTTCCTCTAAAACCGCTTGGCCAATTTCAACCAAATTTGGTACAAAGCATCCTTATGGAAAGGCAAGTATAAATTGCAGAAATGAAGGACCGATTTAAAGCGGAGAAAACCTCGAAACTGAAGAAAAAAGAGGTGCATTTTTAAAAATCTTCTTTTCAACAACTACTGAGTCAATTCAACGTTATTTAGCATAAATAATCCTTATGGAAAGGAAAATATAAATTACCAAAATTATGGGTTAATCCTGTTTTAAATCTGAGTTATTACGAAAATAATATTAAAGGAAATTTGTGTTTCAATCTGTTTATAACTTCAGGTTCGGTAGTCCATACTTTGGGGTAAAGGACACAGACCACAATTATTTTTCCCTCTCATTCCTTTAAACTGTAACAGTCCTTGCATATCATAAATAAGTCAAGACTGTTGAGGGTTCGACTTGGCTTTATGTATTAAGAATTTAGACCCTGTAACAATTGTATAACATATATCAGACATAAAATAACATAAAATAGACATATTACTATACTTGAATTCTGATATACAATATCAGTATAATAATTCAATCAATTACAAGGGAGATAACTTTACATTACACACACATATATAGATATAAATATGTGATAAGGAAATCATCTACTGCAGAATTACTTGAAAAACATTTTAATAAATAAATTAGATATATTGTTAGTATTAATAATAAACATATTAACTTACCAATACAGAGGAAATGTCAGTCTTATATCAGTAAACGTTTTTTGTCAGGTCTGTGATAAATATACTGTGACTGCTCAAATCAAGATCATGACAAAGAGGTACCAAAATCTAAGAACGTTTGGAGGGAAAACCTTGCTAACCAATCCAAACACAGAAGAGAAAACTAAAACAGCAATAGGATTAAAAGACATATCTAATATTTGGCCAATACTTAATTATATACCTCAGGCAGTTTCACTGACCAGCCAGGCACTATGCTTGACTGCATACTAATTGCTTAAGTAATATCAAAGACTACCTGATGTAAGTAAAATCTATTTAAATAACAACCTTGACTATGCGATAAATAATACACAGCATAATTATATTACTAGAATACATTATAATAACAATACACATATCATATATATATTATATAAAATGATTCTGCCACATTCTCACCATGTTGCAAGAATGGCGTCCGCGCCATTCCAGGAACCTAAAATCATCTGCAAAGATAAGCTTGTAAAAAAACTTTCAGCATCAAATAAATTCATATACAATTAAAATCATATTTTCCAGCAATGATGCTGACTAAAGCTGTTGTTACCTGTTTGTCATCTGAACTAAGCATACCACTAACCATCAACTCTTGCAGATATGCAGCTCTCTGCAACCATTCTGGTGATGAAGTTTTAGTGATCGCTTGTTCTGACATGACGTTATCTTTCATCCGTTTTGGCTGGTGTGCATTTCTGGTTGTCCTTCTAGGGGCTGGCTCTGGAACCATAGGGTCTTCCTCACACTGACTATGTTCTGAAGGTTCTTTCTCACTAGATTCTGTGTCAAGATCTGTAACATCCTCATATGACTCTGTTTATTCTTCTATGGTCTGGTCTGCATCTATCGACTCCTGACTATTGACCATCAGTAGAAAACTGATATCAGGAGCGTCCTCCTGGTCTGAGTGAGTCTCTACTGTGGTGTTACCGGTACCTGCATGTACAATGAAGCCATCATAAATATCATCTTCATCAGACCCTTCCTGTGAATTACAATCTACCTGAGAGAGTTTTCTCTGCGTATTCGGAAGCTCTGATTTATTAGACTGAACCCTATGTCTAGGCGGTGGAACTGGAGATGGAAGCTAAGATCCAATAGGGAGGAGTAAATTTCTGTGCAGTGTTTTACACCTACCCTCTCCATCTTCCCTCTTGACCTTAAATACCGGAACATTGTTGTTAGGTTGCTGCAGCACAATATATGGGGTATCTTCCCATCGATCAGCAATTTTATGTTTGCCGTCAAAGGCTACAACCTTTACCAAATACCCGATCTCCTTCTCTTAAACCGACTCCTTTTGCCTTCTGATCATAATACATCTTCTGTCGATGTTGTATGTTTTTCGAAGCTGTCTTCGCTGCTTCATAAGCACGCTCAAGTCTTAACTGTAGATTCTCAATACACCTTGACAAAGTCGTAACTTTGTCGTGTTTATCCAATCCAAAAACTAGATCTACTGGTAATGTTGGATCTGGACCAAACATAAGAAAATATGGGGAGAAACCTGTTGTTTCATGCTTAGTAGCATTGTATGCATGGACTAATGACCCTTTGTGAGTCATCCAGTCAGACTTCTGATCCTGTTCTAATGTTCTCAGCATAGAAATGAGGGTTCTGTTAAAACGTTCAGTGATGCCGTTGCCCATTGGATGATATGGAGTAGTGCGGGATTTAGAAATACCTGTTAAAAAACAAAGATCTGGTATTAACTTACTTGAAAAATTAGCACCTTGATCTGAATGAAGAGTTGTCGGAATACCATATGGAACAATAAAGTTGTGAAACAAGGCATCAGCTGTTGTTTTGGAAGTTTGATTCCTAGTAGGCACTGCGACAGAAAATTTGCTGAAATGGTCCGTAATAACTAGGTTGTTCTGGATTCCACCTTTACAAGGTTCCAGGGTCAAGTAATCCATACAGACAAGTTCAAGTGGATAGGATGTCTTGATGCTGACTAGTTCAGCTCGCTGGTTGTCCGGAGTCTTGAACTTCAGACACCTATCACACTCCTCAATCCAGGTTGTTATATCTCTCCTCATCTTGGGCCAATAAAACCTGTCAATGACCAGTGGAGTGGTTCTGTCTCTACCAGGATGTCACATGTTATTGTGCAGGTGTCGTTAAATGATAGGAATGACTTCCTTGGGAACTACCATCTGGTGCTGTTCACTGCCATCATCTCTGTGTATGACTTTAATAAGCAAGTCATCCTTAATTCTAAATTTTGAAAAGTTTCGAAACATAACTTTGCCATTGTATTCTGTCAATGAATCCTTCTTTGGTCTAAGTCCACTTTTGACAGACTCAGCCCATTTAGAGATCATGGGATCTTTCTGTTGTAATTCATGAAGGTCCAAGTGGTCAGGCGTTTGTTCCAATGATGACACTGTCACGTCTGTGCAACCTGCAAAACAACAAGTTGATGGCTCTACAGGTAAGCACTCTATTAAAGGATGACCCTGATCCGAGTCGCAAATAGCCTTTACTGTGTTCACGCTGAGTGTCGGTGGCAGCCTCGACAGCGCATCAGCATTAGTATTCGTTTTACCTGGCTTGTACGTAATAGAAAACTGATATGCTGACAAGGCTGCAACCCAGCGGTGACCAGTAGCATCTAGCTTAGCAGAGGTTAGTATGTATGTTAAGGGGTTATTATCTGTATAAACAGAGAAAGTTTGACCCATAACATAATCTGAGAACTTCTCGGTAATGGCCCACTTGAGTGCGAGAAATTCAAGCTTATGAGTGGGATAGTTCTTCTCAGACTTTGACAAACCTGTGCTAGCATAGGCTATGACTCGGTTATAACCATGTTGTTTCTAGCATAAAACCGCTCCGTGCCCTGTACCACATGCATCTGTGTGCAATTCGAAGGGCAGGGAGAAATCGGGGTATTTTAAAATAGGGGGTGTAGTCAACTTATCTTTTAGGGTCTCAAAAGCAGCTGTCTGCTCTTTGTCCCATTTCCACTTAGTTGACTGTTGTTGCTTACCCCTAAGTCTCTTACCTGTAGCCATAACATCTATAAGGGGATGGGCTATTTACGAAAAGTTTTGGATAAACTTTCTATAATAACCGGCAAACCCTAAAAAGGATCTAACTTGATCTAGGTTTGTGGGTGTGGGCCAGTTCTTAACCTTGTCGATCTTATCGGGGTCAGCTTGTACCCCTTGTCCAGAAACTATATGCCCAATGTACTTCACCTGTTTCATGAAAAAAGAACATTTCTTAGGGGATAATTTCAACCCATAGTCTTGTATTCTGCTGAATACTTGTCTTAGTCTGGTAATATGCTCATCAAAGGTTCTGGAAAAAATAATAAGATCATCTAAGTAAATAAAGCATATTTTCAAATGCAAATCACCTAGACATTTTTCTTGTAAGCGCTGATATGTAGCAGGCGCATTAGCAAGACCAAAACTCATCTTGTTAAACTCAAAGAACCCTAATGGTCCTACTGTAAAAGCAGTTCTTTCTTTGCGTTGTTCTTCTATTTCAATCTGATGGTAACCTGACTTCATATCTAAAACAGTAAAGTATTTGTTACCAGATAAAGAATCTAATATGTCGTCAATTCGAGGAAGAGCATAGTTGTCCTTAATGGTTCTAGAGTTTAATTGTCGGTAAACGACACACAGTCTCAAAGCACCATCATGCTTCCTCACCAACACTACATTGGATGAGAAAGGGGAGTGAGAAGGACGTATCACTCCACTGGCTAAGAGTTCCTGTAAATGAGTTCTAACCACTTCGATCACTGATGGAGGAATTCTTCTGTATCGCTGTTTGAAGGGTGTCGTATCCTCTAAATCAATGCGATGTTTGACTCTATCTGTTGTTCCAACATCAGTATCACCCTTGGAGAAGATACTTAATTATATACCTCAGGCAGTTTCACTGACCAGCCAAGCACTATGCTTGACTGCATACTAATTGCTTAAGTAATATCAAAGACTACCTGATGTAAGTAAAATCTATTCAAATAACAACCTTGACTATGCAATATATAATACACAGAATAATTATATTACTAGAATACATTATAATAACAATACTTTTATAATATATGTGAAAAGTTCCACCTGCTCAAATGAGTTCAAATACAGCATACCCATAAAATGACACTCGTCCAACAACATATCCAAACTACAGGAAAATTAATCGAGACGGGATTGAAATATGACCCTTAAAATAACCCCTACCATGAAAAATTCAACTTTGGAATTTGTGTAAACATTGGCCTTTTTACACCCGTTCTATTGCGCCTTTATAGATTATTATTTTCAAACCTTCTTCTTTCCATCGATCCGTGCCATAAAAAGAACCAAATTCGCCCATTTAGCACCCCTGGGAAATTTATAAATAATGCATACATTTTTTGAATGGAACTACTAGCTTGGTCAATAAGTACGATAAAATAGTGGTATGTGACTTAAAACCCGGGCTGGGGCAAAATAAAAGCTGGGGCAGATCGAGATTTTTCAATTTACGTCCGTAATAAAATAACAATGTCATTGAAATTTTCAGGATATGTTACAGACTGGTAAATCTGTATTCGCTGCAAAATACTGCTGCACAACAGTGCGTATTTTGGAATTTATTGAAGATTGTTGATTTCAAAGTAGGTAAATTGTGTAGATACGCCCGGGTCGACATTGTCCGAGTTTGTGGGCTTATTTAAGAAGAAACTTAATATTTCATAGTTTATTCAAAAAGAATAAAAAGGACACCGTTAAAACAGTTTCCATAGTTCTGACACATATTGTTAATGGGGTAAAGGCATTATCGCTATTCCTAAGAAAATATTACAGCGGAAAATCATCCTGGTTTGCAGCCATTTGTTGTTTTTGAATAAAGATGAAAATAGTGGGTGGGCCTTAGTGAAATAGAGTAATGTGCCTGTCAATACATTGACTATAATAGCTCTTTAACATGTCACGTGACAACATTTATTTATCGAGTTATTCATCAATCAAGTAAGTAAGGTTAAAAAGTCACACGAGTTTACGCCAGGTAAACAACAAGCGTGTACTAGTATAATGGGGAAGACAAATTTTTGAATGTTTTTAATTTGAGGAATAGAGCGCATTGAGGCACAATTTTGTTCTTCACATCTATAGGAATTTTTTTTTGATATAATACAATAACTATTATAAAGTTGTTTTCTTTTTAAATACAATAGCTAGTAAGTAGTTGTGAAAGGAAATGTACTTATATGCTCTCAGATATTTTGATAGCTTTATAAAGTGGGGTTAGGAGGGGCAGAACGTAAATATAGGGAATTGGAAGTTAACAGTGCACCCCTTCCAAATGTCTAGTTTTATATCTTGCATAGAATTTTCTTATTTTCGGTAAAAACGGTATTCCATGAAGGAACAATGTCAAAGATTACGTGTACGCAAATATAAGTGTAAAATCCGAATACTTTACAATATTTATATTTTTGTTTTTCTACCGAGGGGCCATATGGTACAATATCCTTTGAACGCCCATAAAACGTCATTGTTGCTCAGGTGAGCGAGGTGGCCCCATTGGCCTCTTGTTTTTAACAGTGGGAAAGTTATTAGACTTTTAGTATCTTTTTTATGTTTAAATTGCTTAAACACGAGTAGTGCTTTTTTTAACAATAAAAAATTGACACGGATCAGGAAGATTGCTTAACTTTAAGCTAAAACTAATGCCCTCTAAATAAGTTTTGGCAATTGAATATGATACACTCGTAGATTATTAGAATGCTATAAAGTTGATATATTGTTCAACAGATGGAGGCCAAATGTATTGGATGTTATACAGCCCTCTAAATTGCATGAATAAGTCAATGCCCTTCTGATAAACAGTTTGGGTGTTAGGAGCAACTGATGCGTCCAGTAGTTTTTCTACTTCCTTTTCAAATGGAAATGGTATGGATAGTATTCCGCATTTGGGGCCAGTTTTTTTTAACTTTTGCCACTGAAAACGAGATATAGCATCAGCTATAGTATTTGAAGGACCATCTTCGCTAGCCAAGGGTGGCGATCCACTCTGCTACTCTTTTCACCCTTGGCAGATCGAGTCGACTTTTGTAGGAGATACGATCTGTTCTTTGATTGGACGCAGCTACGTATAGCTGATCCAATCGCAACGCTTGTATCATCATCGTAAACAAATATGGCTGCGACCATAGACGTATGTCGTGTTTGTAATGACTGTCTGCCTATCAAACACAGACGCGTGATTTTTGGCGAAACCTTTGGCGTTTTTCAACAGTTGACACAGGTTTTAGATTATAGAGCCTCTCCAAACGATGGACTTTCGAAATACGTGTGTGGGTTTTGCTTTACGAAGCTTAATAAACTTTGCAAGATTGACACTGATTTGATTCACAAAATGGACTCTCTCAGGAGGGAAAAGAGTGAAGTGTTAGGAATTTTAAGGGAGAAACATTCTAAAACGATACAACTGATTAAAGTAAGAACCCCAAAGTCCCAAGATAAACGAACAATAGTGCATTCACCAACTCCAAGGAAAAGTAAAAGAACGTTATTTTCCACCCCCCAAAAAAACGACTTCGGAGAAAGTCATGCCAAAATCAGTTTACAAAAGGCAGATCAGATGGAGATACCATGTGTAGAAACATTAAAATCAGCTCCAGAAAATCAGAAAGCCTCGTCTATTACCATAAAGTCGCCAAGTAAACTCAAGGTATTTTGATATTTTATATTACTATTATCATTTTCTCAATACCAGAACACACTTTCAATTTTATGATATGATGAGCTGAAAATATGTTGATAACTTGAACAAGTGAATATAATATATATTCAAAATTTATAAACTGTTGATTTTAGGTGCTGTACAGAACTACCAAGAGTAAGAAAGTGAAAAGTAGAATTATTCCATTAGGTCATTGACAGAAAATTGTCAAAACCTTAACAAACAACAGTTCATGTGACAGAATTGGAAGAATTATCTACAAAACACCACTAAAAGCAGCGGTGAACAAAGCCGTTTTCTCTGAAGTGGAGAAGGACTGTGCTGCCTTGTGTTCCAAAAAGTTCCCTTCAGTATTAAGAGATTTCAGTAGTGAAAATGTGTCAACTTTCTTCTTGGACAAATTGAACATTGAAATACAAAAGAAAGCTCCTCTGTTGCATGGAGTTCTGCAACATTCTGTGAAAGGATCCATTTTGGTAACTGTTGTCATTGCAGCAGTGGCGCTGAAATTTCGCAACAACCAGTTGTCAGCATTACACCACATAGTAGCTCAGATTTTAGATAAAGGGGGAGCAACAGATGAGGTTGGTTTTTAAGAAAATATTAGGATAATACAAATCTTTGTAATCAAGGAGTTAAATTGTGTCATTGATTATCTTTTATTTTACAATTTACACATTTAACTATATAACGGGTGGTATACTGTTTTTGTTTCATAAAGAATAGTTTACAATGAAGATTGAAGAATGATATTTGAATTGATCAATTAAGCAAATATGATGTTCAGAGATTTATAATTATAGCAAGGTAAACGTAGCCTAAACTGCACCAGTTTAAATGGCTAATATTCTGTAAGAAAAATTGTCATGAATACAGAATTAGCTTGAATTAATATTATTTACAATATAAAAATTAGCAGGGACCAAAATTAAATAAACAGATTTCCCATGTATAGTACTTAAATATCGATCATTGCAGGCTACTGATACTTTAGAAAAACTTGGTGTATGTGTATCATCATCAGCAATGTCAAAGCAGAAACAGAGGCTCTTACAGAGACAGAAAGAGAAAATTGGAACCCTTATGCTGAAGGAAAAGGAAGAATTAGAAGAATCGGGTAAGAATGATTCTCAGATATATTGTGATATTATTGGGGATAACATAGACATAACTAGAAGTCCATCTCAGATGAGTGTAGATAGAAAAAGGCAGAGTTGGCACTGGTTTCTTCTGGTGGGGCTACAAAAAAGAGTTCTGAATCCATTGTTAAATGATACAGCACCAATCGCAGATATCAAATCAGTTGACAATTGTACATTTATACCAAATTTCGACGAGTGTAGAAAATTGGATGAACACTTCATATACCATATAACAAATGTCCTTGTCAAATATGTGGGTTGCCTTAAGAAGTACAAAGACTGTGTGCCCAAGTTCATTCAAAACCCTCATTTGAAGGAACTTGCAGAAAAGTCAAATTTTGTACTGCTAGACATGTTGGATAAAAGTGAAAACAAGTCTGAGGACATGATCACTATCTTGGAACACATACATGCCAATTACATTGCACATACTGATGAAAAAAATCCAGCGGTCATCAAGAAAAAGGTGTTCGGAGGTGACGTGCTTACCAATGAACGAGCTTATTCAGCTCAACTTGCCATGTTGAATGGTGACACAGATTATGACAGACTCGGTGGGTTAATACACCGTCCCGAAGGATTACACAGAATGACGAACCTTCTTTTGGTATCATAATGGGCCACAGTTGATGTTTAAGTTTCTTGTTTCAAAAGGCATGTTCGTTTTACATTTTATTAGTCAGTTTCATTAACTTTTTAAAAAAATCTGGGGTTGTTGGATTGAACATGGCTAGATATAGATGATAAGAGATAGTTTGATGTCAGACAACAAGCCCGAACAACGTGTTCTGCAATGCATTAAACATAATCATACTGAAAGGAACTTGCAATTTTGATTTTGTCATGTGCATACCGGTAAACTTAAATGCCTCTTCAAGAAAGCCAATCTTCTAAAATTATTGTTATTTGTTATCTCCCCCCCCTTTCGAAGAAGGGAGGGCATATTGCTTTGCTGCTGTCTGCTGTCGGTCGGTCCAACAATGGTTTACGTTCATTTTCTTCACAGAGATTGCACATACTGAAGTGAAATTTGTTCATTTTCTTCACAGAGGTCTAAGGGAGGGGGCATAAGTGTTTTACAAACATCTCTTATTTACTGTATGATTAACAGATTTTGTGAAACATGGAAAGGGGGGGGGCACTTGTTCAATTAGCAAATGGATTTCCTAAACCCCTAATCTTTTAGGGTTAAAATTGTTTTTTCTTTCAAATTTGTATATTGTGTTTACATCATTATAGTTTCATTCATTTTTTTTTCAAAGTTCAGGTGCCTCATTACACTGTGATCAATTTTCTCAAATCGGCAGATAATTACTTGATTATGATAGATATCATAATGGTAAGAAGTATTTAAGTTTAAAGGCAAAAAATGTGCAATTTTGAATGAAATATTACACCGGGCGGATTCGAACTCATGATCTGCGGTTCAGAAGCCCAATACTGTAACCATTGAGCTATTATAATATACAACCCAATCGAAGGATATGTACTTTTTAACAAAACATTTAAATTGCCATCTTGTGATGTCTTAAATATTATAAGTCTAGGTGTAGTGAGGTACATTTAGCAGTTATTGATGATTTATTTAATTAATTATGAGCATGTTGTTTGATGCATGGACTAGTATTATCCTTTTTTTGATATCTTAGCATTATCACTATCCAATATATATATCATTTTAACCTATCTGATATAAAAAATAAATTGCCATCACTTCAGATCATTCACTCCATTCATTTATGTGTACATTTTCTGTCACTTTAATATTGCAATAGTGTCAATATGTGTTTAATTCTTAACAGAAATTATCATTTATATTATTGTCAAATTCTATTTATTTCAGCTTATATATCAGATTTTCTACAAGAAAACTGCCTCGGGAGACAGAGGATCTTTATGCCAACTCTGGAACTTTATAGGTCGGATTGACGTTCATGGCTCTGAAGAAGTTGTGCAGAAATACATGTATGACAAATTTAGCATCCTTAAAAAATGTTTTTATGTTTATTTACATTCTGTTGAGCAATATGTACATGTATATTGTACTTTCTTTATGATTGTTTTTCTAGGGCCCACTATTCATTTATTGATGATTGTTTGGATGCCTACATTGTGACAGCCTGTTTACACCTCTTGGATCTGTCGGACATAGATGAAATTTCCAGTAGAAAACAGACACTGTTTGACATCCTACCATAGGAGGAACAGTACAATTTCATCTCGCAAATATCTAAGGAAATTTTGGAGAAATACATAAAAATACCCAATGGTACCTATAATTTATTTAATAATGCACCTAATTAATATGTAGGATAATTAATGAAATAATGCCAGTAAATTGTATGCTCTGTGTTTAACTAGTAAATTCATTGCTTATATAAAATTGATCCATCTAAAAAATAGATAACAACGTGAAAAAGTTCACTGGGAGATGAACTTGACTGGTCACATGATCAAAGCATGTGAAGTGCAAAATCAAGCGCTTCTCAGTAAATTTTATCATGTAACAACCAAGTTTATATCCCTGTGAATTTTTTAACATTGCTAATATTATTATTTACATTTGAGTTTCAGCCCACTACAACCAAAATCAGAATATAACACTATTTTATATGAAAATATTGTATCATAGTAAGCTTGTGTGATCTCCGTTGTGATATTCATTGTGGCATTATGATCTTTAAACTCGATAAGAATTAAATTTGTTTGCACTAATTTGTAATTATAAGAAATAATATTTGCAGTTGTAAATACATGTATATGAAATTTTATAGGGCCTCAGCAGTACAAAATTAAAAAAAAATGTATTTTTCATGTAATTTTCAGACTTGCCAACATTATCAACAGAAGCTGCTGCGATGGATACACAGAAACGACAGATTGAGGCAATGTTTGACAACCGGCAACAGCGTTATGTGTGTGAAGTTTGTGACAGGCAATACAAGACTGCAAATGGACTCCAACGGCATCTGAGAGACCAGCATCGGTGGAACATCACTGAAAACACAGGGGTGAATATACCTCAAGAAGACTGTGACCATATTGCTGTGTACTCCGCCTCATTTATGAAGTGTGCCCTTCTTCTAAGGGATACAAACGATGCCTACCAGATGGGGGATGGCAACCGCATTTTGCTAAACTCCAAATTGCAGATGTTACTGTCACGTGTGGGAAACCATAGCAAGTACCAGTTGTGGTTATTCAGGTTTATGGCCTATTGCTATGCTTTGCTAACACCAAAAATGGCTTACGAATACTTATGGAACTGTACAGCTAACTTACAAGGAAATACAGGTCACAATATTCCAAATGACAACCTAGTTGAACTGTTAGTTCAAGCAGTCAAGAAAAGGATTCATGCTCAAGGATCTAATGCAACTTACAAAAGTGCTAGAAATGCAGCATTGTCCTTGCAAATTCAAGAAGAAATACTGATCAATATGCAGAAAGAAATGGAAAAAAAGAAGACTGGACACAAAAGACCCCCACCATCAAAACTGAATGACATTGTTGCTATGGTGAATGAACTTATATCAGCAAACATTTTTGAGAGAACTCCTGGCAGAGAATTTTCTAATTTTCCAGGATTTAAAGATGTATATTCGCGTGTGAAAGTGACTGAGCTACATAAATGGCTTTCCGAAAACAAGGAGCGACTATCCTATGAATGTATTTAAACTTAAAAGTGTATAGAAAGTGAAACAATTGATGGATTTTATGAACAGACCTTTCCAATTTTAAATTATTTCAACAATTTGAATTATGTACAGTAAGAGCGTTGCATTTAATTAAGTATCATATTTATATGCCTCAACTATTGTAACAGTGCACTTACATTATCTTCTTTATAAAATTGGACTATGATGTTTTATTCTTTTATAAGACTTTTTATAAAGAGAAATGAATATATGTCCCTATTATAATCGCGATTGATATTTTAAAATATGTAATACATGTGCATGTATTTCACTTATGTTTTAGACAAAATTATCCATCATTTTTTTTCAATTTACATTCAGCCCAACATTTGTAAAATGCCATTTCTTTTCAAAAAGATTAATAAATACATCAGCAAGTCTATTTTATTTCATATAAATTTTATATCTCTACATAAATTGATTAGTGTCATGTCTTACTAAAATGACAAAATAATAAACATAATCTGTTCTGATGTATCATTGTTAATCGCCCATGCAATAAACAAAAGCTGCAGATAGGCACTTGTAAATCTAACACAACCAGTAGAAAAAAAATGATGTATCATTTGTTATAATAATACCTAAACCACAGGAGATGTATGTACATCAAACATTATAGGAAATGAAAAATTGTTGAAATGGTTGACTAATCTCTTGAACTCGAAACTATTATAATTTAACAATAATTGATTGGCATATCGAGCTGTTGTGGGGCACTTTTATACAGAACACTATTATTCAGAGTCAGTGTCTATTTGATAAAATTCTATGTCTCCAAATACAGCTGATGCATATGACCATATTTGACAACACTTCATGACATCATCTGGATTAAATATTAGATGACATATTTCAACAACACTATCAATAACTTTATCTGTTAAACCATAAATTAACTCAAATTGCAAAACACTGTCATATTCAACCGATATTTGATATTTCAAAGCTAATAACTTTTGTTTGAGAAATTTTCTGTCTTCTTCAGACACCTCTCGACTCATTTCTTCCTCTGCTTCCTCTTCCTGTTCTGTCTCTTGGTTAACTTTGTGGGTGTTTGGACAAGTGTCATCATCACAACTACACTTCTTCTCGCAGACATCACAGCAATTATGAATAGGAATGATATTAGTTTTTTTCATCGCGTATGCTTTCCACAAATTATTTCGCCTGCATTCATTGCTGTCTTTTGCCAATTTTACGAGTTCACATTCAACCTTCTTTAAGTGTCCCTTGTGGTTTTCGAATAGTATGAGTTCATTTGACAGCATGCCATCTCTACCACATCGCCCCATTTGTTGCACGAAAGTGTCCATTTCTCTGGGCAATCCATAATGAACAATATTATTCAGGCCAAAAAAATTAACGCCAATCCCAGCAGAATTAGTACATATAAGAATTCGAATTTTCCCATCCACAGCCATGTCAGCTCTGATTTTTTCTTTCAACTTTTCATTAGTTTTACTATGATACATGTTAATCAATTCACAGTTTGCACCAAATATTTTAACAAAAGCAACGTACAGTTTTGAAACATCAGATATAGACTCACAAAATATAACATGACGTGACATCTTTTCTTTTAGTGCTCTCAAGTCAGAAATTAACCATGCAAACACATTCTCGATTTTGTCATTATTAGGAATACATTTGGATGATATTTTTATATTCAATCTGTCAGGAGATTCAACAACAATTTCTGCATTGGAAGAAAAGCTTAATTGATTTAATATTTTTCTTCTGTTGCTTGGCCCTGCTGTTGCTGAAAGTGCCACCATTTGAGCGCTGGTACACAGTGAACGAAGTTCCCCAATTCTAAGAAACCATCCTCTAAATGGTTCTGTTTTCTTGTCTTGAGATTCTCCCCTATAACATATAACATTATATAACTATATGTTTGTATACTTTTTTTCAGCGAGCAACTTCAGTTCTAAACCAAATTATCTATTATATACAGCATAGATCAATTGTTATAATTTCTTACAACCTCAGCTAATTTGTTAACTGTATGTCTAACTTTAAAAAATCTAAGTCACTTACCATTGAATGACTGTGTGTGCTTCATCGACTACGATTGCTCTTAGCTTTCGCTGGTAGACATCAGATTTCAGGACATCTCGCCATTTCATATCGCCAACCAGCTGTTCGGGACTTGCATAAATAAAGTCATACTCCCCATTTATTATGTCATTAGTTTCAGCCGAGTCTTTTCCTATGTAGGTCGCTTTGAAACCCAAAGCAGTCAATTTTTTACATTGTTCAGACATTATAGAAATTAGCGGCGTTATTATAACGACACACGCTCCGGTAAAAAGTATTGGAATGCACTCGTAGGTCAAAGATTTTCCACTGCCTGTTTTCGTTCCGACGAAAACATCTTTTCTATCACTGACAGCATAAATAGCTTTCTTTTGCAAATATCTGCTTCAATATTATTTTCTATGGGCGCAGCCATTTTGATGATTACTCCTTATGTTACGTAAACTCTGATTGGCTGAAGTTGACGGAAGCTAAATTCGATTTCCATTAGAGGGCGCTCCCCGAAACTAACAAAAGTCGACTCGATCTGCCAAGGGTGAAAAGAGTAGCAGAGTGGATCGTCACCCTTGGCTAGCGAAGATATTGAAGGACCTGGTATGTGCTCACATCTAATTTGAATGTTGAACCTGAGGAGCTGTAGTAATAGAGGTCTATGAAGGGACATAACAGTTGATGACTTTGATGGGTTTTTTTTTTATTAATTACTGGAATTAACTCCAGGTAGGCCAGGTCTCTACGATCTTCGGATGACCAGTCTAATGGCCATTGAAGATAGGCTCAGTGTGAACCGAAAATTACCCCGCACCCAAAAGAGCCATAGCTGTCAGAGGCTATGTGCAATGTGTCCCAATTTGACCAGTGCATAGTGTGGTTCCATTAAATGTATCATTGATTTCAGGGTATCATATTGTGATTTCGAGATCGTTTTAATCGGAACTGTAGGTCATGATCAATTTACCATTGACAAAAGCTAATTGTTGTTGGGGTTCGTCATGAGGTTTGAGGTGTAACTTATTTTGCATGTGAACGAATTCATTGTTGTAAATAGATTGTCTAACAATCTGAGGTACATGGATACCCAATGCATCTGTTATGCTACATAATGAATTTGGAGTGTTGAACATCTGTATGCCGTTACTTAAAGCATTGGTACAAATGTCAAAAGCATTGATTATACCTGATGAATGGGCTGCCATTGACATGGAGGTCCAAGAATGAGTGTTTGATGAAAAGCTGGACCTTTGCCATCAGAATGGGTCTCTAAATTCAAGGATTCCGTTGCCTTTGTGACAGCATGGGGGTTAGCTTCACCAGGTGTCTGGCAGTCGCTATTTCTGACTGACACCGTTGCGGCAGTTGCTTTTCTGGCGGCGGCCGGTGCACATGCTGGCCTGGCATATGGGGATTTTGACTTCCTTTTTGACAGTTACATCATATTGTACTTTGGAATTACTGCTCTCTCAATCCACGTCCGTCGTCTGTTCGATATTGGCAGCATCAAACCAATCGATAATTCCACGTGCAATAATGACGTCATTACATTATTGACATCTTAAGTACCCGCGCCCATTGATTAAGAGTTATCGTGCTTGAATAAAATATTGGTTACTAAAATTATAAGAGTTATGCCGCTTGATTGATTCTTCTTCGATAAATAGCATTTACCATATATAGCGATAAATGTAATTAAATTCTTTAAAACTCATTTCCATAGATAAACATGAATAAACTAAAACATACAATCCTAATACAGTGGCCTCCGGGTATAACAAGCTCGGATATAACGAGGTACCGCTTATAACGAGATGATTGTTTGGTCCCAAGTAATTCTTTATTACTTCCTTTTTTTAAAATTCGGATACAACGAGATCGTTTATAACGAGACTCCGTATATTACGAGGTGAAAGTTAGTTGAACGCGCTATCGGATAGAACGAGGTTCTCGCTGCACGCTTGATTGCACACGCTGGCTCCAGGTAACTAACGATATGGCCATGTAATTTTCACAGGTATGTATACACAGGACAATAGATTAAAAGTATTCAGAAATAATGATGAGTTGTTTTCATTGCAATGTTCACAGTCATAGCTTTGAAGTAAAAGAAAAGGAAAGTAATTTCGCTAGAAACAAAATGACTTATTTAGAAATAGTTAACAAAAGTGTATTTTATAAAATATGTAGTGAAATGTATAATAAATGCATGCTTTTGTATTCATCAAAAAGGTAAAATCTTGGTTTAGAATATTAAAAAAAAAGCGGAAAAGGGGGAAAACATGAAATGCCTACGTCTCCCTTTGTTTAATCAGATATTGTCATTCATATATTTTTTTCACATTATAGCTTTTTTCGTGACAAAAAAACCCTGTCTGAGCGTCTAGATCCCCCGTGACCTGGCAAGCATGTGATCTAATATTGCCGCCTAAAATATCTTGGTCGAATCTTGGTCTTTTTAAATCTTGGCCGAATCTAGATCACTTCAAATCTTGGGAAGTAAATCCTAATCTTTTAATATCTTGGGGGAAACATCTTTATCTTTTGAGATCGTGGGAAGTGAATCATGACTGCTTTTGAAAGTAAGGCCATTGCAAGTTTTTTCTTTGTTTAGCGTCTACCCAAAACTCAAAAAGGATAGACTGCACTTTACCGGTACGGCCGCCATTTTGTAAATGGATCCGCGCGTGACCCGGAGCGGCGAAATAACTTAGCAACGTATACACAGTGATGGGCGCCGCCATTTTGCATTGCAAGCGGGGGCTTGGGGGCGGCATCCCCCAATATATTGTAAAATATAAATAAATAAACATACCTTAGTCTTCAAATAAATCCGTGCTGGCATTCAACTGATCTACCTGGTTGTGTTGTGTCAAATTGGCTAAAGGCCGTCTTTTTTGGCACTTGTAAACGCGTTTAATGAGTTCAAGGAAAGTGAGAAATTTATCGTTGGCTTCTTTTAAGGTCAGACGACACGTTCCTCGAGAATCTTTATTGTATCTCCTCGTAATAAAGAGTTCCAACAAAAAATTTAAATTTTATAATTACTTTTAAAATGATCAAAATTTACTTGCATTTGGTTATATGCCTAGATAGTCGAGTGGTTAGAACCGTGGCTGCTCACTGCCAGTTGCGTATAGGTTCTAGAGGTCGTGAGTTCAAAGCCCCGCCCCGGCGGAAATATAGTCTATTTTAGAGAATTTAGCTTTGCTGTAGATGTATTTATTTTCATATCAGCAATTCAAGTGTATCTTCAAGAAGATTATATAGGAAATTGCATATAATAGTATTTTGCAGAAATGCCTGGTAAGGTACCCTAATTTTTTGCAAGAAAGCTTGTCAAAGTAGTTGTAAACCATTAACAAATTCCCGGAAAAAGTTATCTAAAATTGAGGAACGTGTCGTCTGACCTTAAATATTTTTTTCTGATGCAGTATTCGATCAAATAGCTGTCGTAGTGTTGTTTTTGAGTTCCAGTTTTGGGGAGAGATTTCTTTACTGCATTCCAAGTAGATTCAATAAGATTGGTGCAAGCTCCTGTTTCCTTGTTTTTAAATTCTATTGAATGGTTGACGGTCAAGTGTTGGTAGCCTTCGGATTTCAATGAAGAGTATGCCTTCCAACAATCTGATAAAATGATTGTCCCTGGTTCAACAAATTTTTTGATGATGGGGATTAAGGTATTAGCACTTCTGTCTTTTACAACTTCAAAAAAACACTTTTTTGATTCTCTCTCTCTATCCCCCCGAATACCCACACTCCGTCTACTCTCTTACCACGGTGGTACTTTCTTTTGCCGAATTTACTTTCGTCAATTTCGACGTGCTTTCCGGGTCCTCCGATTCTTTCACTGTCTTGTTTAAGAATGCATAGACACACCTCCCTGGCGAAATTTTTCCAATCTACTATGGTATGATCACTACCGATCTTAAGTTCTCTGGAAATGAAATCACTCGGTAGTTCATAAACCCAATAATATGTCAGTTTTACTGCCTGTTCCAATAGCAAATGACTGCCGAAAAACCACAATCCTTCTCGGTCAGAAGTTTTCTTGTTGCAAAGCCTGCTGCTGCACCGCTTCACGATACCGTCCTTACTGTAAGATTTATCTTCAACAAGTTTCACTGTGCCAACGTTACAAGAGTCACATATACCACTAAAGTTCCCCAAATGTCCTAACTCCTGAAGCCAATCAATTAAAAATCGTTTTTCTCGACAAATTTCATACAAATCATCGTAAACAAAAGGCATGATATCTCACTCAGCTGATTCAATGTTTACATTTTCAGAACTGTCAAACTTTTCTTTTTTACATCACTTACCTCAACCAATCAATAACCTCCAATTAATCACGTGCTTAACAACGTCACGACTTTGGAATGTGAACGACAGAAACATAGCGAAGGGTTTGTTTTTAAAATGCTTTTGATTTTAATTAATTAACTTCGTTATTAAACGAAGTTTATTAATATAAAAAACGACGAGGAATTAAAAAAAAGGGTTATTTTTTCATTTTATTGCCGTTTTAGCGAAATCGTCACGCTAAAGCGTGACTCTATTATATAGGAAGAGCACGTGCTACTTCCATGTATTTTTTACGTACCGGTAAAGTGCATTTGTCCCAATTTATTATATATTTTTGATTGTTTGCTTCAACACGAACTGCACATATTTTACCAGTTAATGCAGTTTTCATTTTTATATTGCCCTTCACCAGTACCTGCCATTTATATCCAGAAAACTGCCTACATGATGTCAAACCACCATGTTTTCCATTTTGAATGTTGTTTATAAATATTTGATTTCCGATCCCGATTTAAAAATGCGATCCCGAGCCTGATATATGAAAAAGCGATCGAATTTTATGAACAACCATTGTGGGTTTTTTTTCATTTTTACATCTGAAAACCAATCCGTCCGCTGACGCTAAACATTGTAAAAACTTGGAATGGCCTAATGTATCTTGGCCGATGCAATCTTTGGATAGAAAATCACGACCGGCGATGAATAGTCAAGATTGAAATCATGACTGGCCAAGATAAGATGGCCATGTGTTAAACTTGGCTTGGCCAGGATTAACATCATATGATGCTCGGCTATGATTGGAGATTGAATTACTATGAATATATAGAACATGACCGCCCAGGATTGAATAACCATGACTATATAGAACATGACTTGTGGGTCCACTGTGGTACTCCATACAATCATAAACCGTCATCAAGATAAATAACTATTTTTTGACCCTGCGATCTCCAATATTTGATCAATGGCTTAAATAACTGCGTAAAAATAAACGGAGCTGAACTCAGGCCACACGGAAGAACTGTAAAAGAGTAATATACATTTTTCCAACAAAAACAAAGGTTCTGAAAGTTAGAAGTATTAATATCCAAATCATGATAGTCACTCTTGAGATCAAACTTGAACATAAAATCATTTTCATTACAGTATTTTATGGCGGAATTAAAGTCTTCTAACTTGAATTTGTTATTGAAAACACATTTGTTCACATGCCTAAGATCTAAAATAAGTCTTTTCTTGCCATGAGAATTTGTAGCAACGGAAAGAAGATTGATGATTGAAGGCACCTTATTGCATTTAATTATAATTTTTTTATCCAATTAACTCTCAATTTCATAGTCTACAAAATCTTCGCTGTCAAGAGAAGACTTGTTGTTTTGGAGATAAACAAAATCTGGAAAAAACTCCAAAATGAATACAATAAATAAACAGAATAGTATCAATAATATATTGTTCAGCGCACAATTTTTCTATCCAGAATGACAATTTTTTTGCTAAATTTCCTTTTAACATTTTCTATATTTCTAATATCTGCAATATCTACAAATTCACGTTTATGTCAAGTTTATGTTCTCTGACAATCTTCCGATTTGCTGGTCTAGGTGGATGTTGGTTTTCCAATGGTCTGACCACGCCGCCACCAATCACTTTACGTACTCGGCCTCAATTCTCAACTCACCACAACTGAGAAATTTCTCAAATCGCCGCCACCAACTACATTGAGTAAGTACTAAGTTGAGTACAAATTTTACGTTCTGAACTCTACTGAGTACATACTCAGTTGATTTTTTTTTTCGTTGATTTAAGCGGTTTTGTGAAATGCAAATTTAAACAAAATATACAGCGTATTGTGAGTGTTACGTATTAAATGAATATTATCGTCTGCTTTGTTTATTATTAAAATGATGGAGCTTGTGGAAATTCAAACGTCAAAAGAAACGAGTTTAATATTAAAGAAAGGGGCACCAACTGGACCCCAGAAGAGGAGATACTTCTAATAGAAGAAGTTATAGGTTATGAGGAAACACTTTTCGGCAAAATGAATGGTTCGGGTAGTAAAGGGAAGCATGGCCAGGTGAAAGAGTTGACCTGGAGATCCATTGCCGATACTCTGAATTTGTGTATGACGTACCAGTAACAGTATTTAGTTTTCACAGTTATAAAGAAAAACAATATCTAATGTCAACCTTACCTTTCTTTGTACTTGTTTCAGTTTAATCTCAAATTTCTTATTGAAATATTTGGTGGCGGTGATTTGAGGCTGAGAAAATGAATTTGAGTATTTTCTCAGAGTTGAGGCAGAGTTTTGAACTCAACTATGTTTGGTGGCGGCGGGGGCCTGACTTTTTTTTCTGAGCGGACAGTTGATGCTCCAATGTCCAAAACTGTTTCAGTAGAGGCACTGGTCCGGTTGAATTCTGTACGCTCCGTTGTTCCAGCCTGCAACGTTGAACTGGTACCTTGGGTAAGGAACAAGTCTTGGTTGTCAAAACGTATCCTTTTAGCCCTAGCCTCTGCCTGTCTGAGCCTCTGGCATACTTCAGAATTCTCTGTAATTGGATCGTCTTTGAATTCTTTGGCACGTCCCATACATATTTGTCTGCAATTCTAATAACTTTTTCTGCTCTTTAATGCAAAGTACAGAGTTCTTAATTACATTTTTAACGATGGCGATATCGCCGAAATCGGTAAGTTTCTTAATTTTTTTTCAAAATCAGTTTGAATGTCTGTTAGAAAATTGTACCTGGTGTTCAAGTTTAAAGTCAACAGAATTCTCTTTCCTTGATTAACAGAGGTTTTGACAAAATCAATTTCTTGCTTTCGGCCAAGGCGGCGTCCAAACTTGCATGCGATTAGCTGAAAAGCCTCTGCGTTGTTCAGGTCTTCACGCAGCACTGTTAAGGCTTACGAAAATATCAGCGGATTAAAGCGTTCATTAAATGATGCATCTCTCATACAAACAATTTCTGTCTTTTAAAAAAGGACTGCAATACGTGGACCATATGCATGTTTTTCTAACGAAAGCGTAAGAGTCTAAA
Source organism: Magallana angulata (assembly GCF_025612915.1). NCBI lineage: Eukaryota > Metazoa > Mollusca > Bivalvia > Ostreida > Ostreidae > Magallana > Magallana angulata. The sequence continues at coordinate 43,322,836 of NC_069111.1, forward strand.
GGTTATCCGAGATTTCATCGACTCTAACCCCTGCTTTTAACTTGCACGTTGTATATGTATAGCCCTGACTTTTTATCTCAGAGTTTAAAGGGTTCATACTTCTAAAATAATTATGATCTAGTATATTAAAGAAGATTCTATGCATAGTATCAGGCATTCGGCGAATTCTACTATTTGCGCACACATTACGCTTCCACTACTTTGTTAACTCTGCAGTGACAGCTTTGTATAAATTAATTTTATATTTTGATGCATTTTCTTGAGATTTTTACTTTCATACAGTGACATAATTATTCAGTCATTTATTATATACAGTAACATAATTATTAAATCATACTTAAATGCTTAACATTTTTTAATCGGGAAGTACTTTAGCCTCGCCTACTGTGAAAGTAAAGTTAGCTACATGTGTACACAGAAAACAACAAAACATTGCAAATTATGCTATTTTATGCCTGTTGTAGTTTCGGCATAACATTAACTTATTTCATAATACTGACAGTTCATATCACATGCCGATCATTTCTTTGTTTCTGTACTGTTTACTGACAACTTTACAATTACAGCGCCTTTGAACTTAGGTGTGCATATGGCATGGAATCCCAATCCCCATTCAGATAAACATGTGCACTAGCCTGGTTCCCTGTGCTACCCATTACGCACAGGAACCAGAGTAGCTCATGCGCAGGCTGAATTTTACCGATAACATCCGGTTCAACCTCGCTTTGTTTTTTCTGCGTTGACCTCATGGTCCACGCAAATATTTATGTAAAGTTATTTTATCATGATATAAAAGTGATATTAAATGAAACAGTATAGTAAATGCTACTTTGAATTACACTAAGTGTGGTCCCCTGAATAGATAGTCACGTGACATGTGTTGATAATTCTCCCAAATGGAGGTCGTAAACAAATTTCAATATTACAAGGGCATACTCTTATTTGAATTATACTTTATTAATAGATTCTAAAAAGTGCTGCTGCTTTGTAAAGAGTTCATCTTTTATTAGAGTAAATATAGAAATGAGCTCCGGTTGGAATTTATATGACCTTTGCTTAATATTTTACGTATTAATTCATTCGATAGATTTCATCAAAGTAGTAGCACTTTTCAATAAATTAAACATTCCCTTAATTTATATCTAAAAGATCGTAATGATCTGTTTAGTGTATGCTCTTGTAAAAAGCGGATTTAGATAGACTTCCCGATGTCAAACACATCGAACTTGTACATTAAACACGCTAGAAAAAAAAAGATAATACACGCTCTAAAAATCTGCCTCACATGCTCTTTTAAAGCGACGTTCGCTGTCCATCAACGAAAAACGCTTGTCCATAGTCTTTCTTCTGGGACTGGTACTTTGGATAGCTTTCATCTTGATATAGGATATAGCACTAGAAGATGCAGTAAGTGTTTTCGATTTGCAGTGTAGGATTTGTGATGTCCTTGCTCTTCGCGCACCCCACTATATAGCGCACAGTGGCATTGCTAATTGAGAAACTCGTTTCATTTCATAAGGCGACACGAGTCGCCTGAATAAACAAGTTATTATCTGTCTCAAATGCTGTGCCAGGTGCCATGATTGCTGAGCTTGGGCTGACAATTATCTACCCTAATATACCGTTATTTCGCTTCTTCAAAATTGAGATACATAATTATGTGTATTGTATAAGGTAATTAATTAAGCATATAATATTTGATAATCATTAATAATCGGTAATTCATACATGGACAAAATATCGTTTCATTGTTTTTTGTAATGCGATTGATTCGCTATGTTTTATTTTACTTGCTTATTTCTTGTCTGCCGCATGCATGTAAATTTCACCGCACGTTTTTCACGGACTTGTCTCCCTTAGACCATGATGACTTGGAGATCATTGGAAAATTTATTCGCAGGGCGAATTATGAGAATTATTTTTGATAAAAAAAAAATTGATGAAATTTTATTTGAAATAAAAAAAAGTCTACGACACCTGGTATTCCCAGGCGGTCACCCATCCAAGTACTAACCAAGCTCTACGTTGCTTAACTTCGGTGATCGGACGAGAACCGGTGCTTTCAACGTGATATGGCCGTAGACATTAGATAGGGTTTATATTGCGTACATAAAGATACAGTTGTGAAAGAAATTTCAATTATTTTAATTTCATGTTTCAGATATTTATATTTTAGTGTAATAAAAGCTATATGTTACTCACTGACTCACTCCATAGAAATGTTTACTTTGTTTTGTAAAGGGGGGGGGGGGGGTTGAACGCGCACTTGCTACTGTTGCGAATGTGAAAAAGGGGGGGGGGGTCTTGTAAGACGCCTTGTGGTTTTTTTTTATTTGATGATATGACAGAATACACTTGTGTTTGTAGATGATGAGAGGGATTGATATATCATCGGGCACTTTCTATTACACGAAAAGAGGGCGGGGGGGGGGGGATAAATAATATTTATCTGTATTACAAAAGTAAAATTCAATTGTGGGATATGCAAGTATAATGTGTTGTTGCTGTTGTAATTTGTTTTTGGTGTATATGTTCATTTTTTCCATTGATAATTTATCTATTTTGATTTCATTGATATGTACACTGTATTTCTATTGTATTGTATAGAGACATCTTTTCGAAAAAATTTCGATTCATGGCTCTAAAAAGAGCCGTTTGCAGTTATATCTGTAGTAACCGCTCAGTACTCCTCATCTGATCCGGAGTCTGACATGTCGTCGGAGATGATCTGTACATCTTCTCCAAACATTTCACGCCTTAGGTCTGCTACTGTCTGTGCTTTGTTGTGAGCGTAGTCGTAGTACATGTTTCTGAGTCCCTCAACAACTGCCAGTCTCAGTCTAAGGCTGTATCTGAAGGAACGATGATTCTCTGCCTTGGCTCTACTGTATCGGGACTGGAGGTCAGACATCTTGTAGTTGAGTTGGACAATCTGCTCACACGCTCTTTTAAAGCGACGTTCGCTGTCCATCAACGAAAAACGCTTGTCCATAGTCTTTCTTCTGGGACTGGTACTTTGGATAGCTTTCATCTTGATATAGGATATAGCACTAGAAGATGCAGTAAGTGTTTTCGATTTGCAGTGTAGGATTTGTGATGTCCTTGCTCTTCGCGCACCCCACTATATAGCGCACAGTGGCATTGCTAATTGAGAAACTCGTTTCATTTCATAAGGCGACACGAGTCGCCTGAATAAACAAGTTATTATCTGTCTCAAATGCTGTGCCAGGTGCCATGATTGCTGAGCTTGGGCTGACAATTATCTACCCTAATATACCGTTATTTCGCTTCTTCAAAATTGAGATACATAATTATGTGTATTGTATAAGGTAATTAATTAAGCATATAATATTTGATAATCATTAATAATCGGTAATTCATACATGGACAAAATATCGTTTCATTGTTTTTTGTAATGCGATTGATTCGCTATGTTTTATTTTACTTGCTTATTTCTTGTCTGCCGCATGCATGTAAATTTCACCGCACGTTTTTCACGGACTTGTCTCCCTTAGACCATGATGACTTGGAGATCATTGGAAAATTTATTCGCAGGGCGAATTATGAGAATTATTTTTGATAAAAAAAAAATTGATGAAATTTTATTTGAAATAAAAAAAAAGTCTACGACACCTGGTATTCCCAGGCGGTCACCCATCCAAGTACTAACCAAGCTCTACGTTGCTTAACTTCGGTGATCGGACGAGAACCGGTGCTTTCAACGTGATATGGCCGTAGACATTAGATAGGGTTTATATTGCGTACATAAAGATACAGTTGTGAAAGAAATTTCAATTATTTTAATTTCATGTTTCAGATATTTATATTTTAGTGTAATAAAAGCTATATGTTACTCACTGACTCACTCCATAGAAATGTTTACTTTGTTTTGTAAAGGGGGGGGGGGGGTTGAACGCGCACTTGCTACTGTTGCGAATGTGAAAAAGGGGGGGGGGGGGTCTTGTAAGACGCCTTGTGGTTTTTTTTTATTTGATGATATGACAGAATACACTTGTGTTTGTAGATGATGAGAGGGATTGATATATCATCGGGCACTTTCTATTACACGAAAAGAGGGCGGGGGGGGGGGGGGGGGGATAAATAATATTTATCTGTATTACAAAAGTAAAATTCAATTGTGGGATATGCAAGTATAATGTGTTGTTGCTGTTGTAATTTGTTTTTGGTGTATATGTTCATTTTTTCCATTGATAATTTATCTATTTTGATTTCATTGATATGTACACTGTATTTCTATTGTATTGTATAGAGACATCTTTTCGAAAAAATTTCATGGCTCTAAAAAGAGCCGTTTGCAGTTATATCTGTAGTAACCGCTCAGTACTCCTCATCTGATCCGGAGTCTGACATGTCGTCGGAGATGATCTGTACATCTTCTCCAAACATTTCACGCCTTAGGTCTGCTACTGTCTGTGCTTTGTTGTGAGCGTAGTCGTAGTACATGTTTCTGAGTCCCTCAACAACTGCCAGTCTCAGTCTAAGGCTGTATCTGAAGGAACGATGATTCTCTGCCTTGGCTCTACTGTATCGGGACTGGAGGTCAGACATCTTGTAGTTGAGTTGGACAATCTGCTCACACGCTCTTTTAAAGCGACGTTCGCTGTCCATCAACGAAAAACGCTTGTCCATAGTCTTTCTTCTGGGACTGGTACTTTGGATAGCTTTCATCTTGATATAGGATATAGCACTAGAAGATGCAGTAAGTGTTTTCGATTTGCAGTGTAGGATTTGTGATGTCCTTGCTCTTCGCGCACCCCACTATATAGCGCACAGTGGCATTGCTAATTGAGAAACTCGTTTCATTTCATAAGGCGACACGAGTCGCCTGAATAAACAAGTTATTATCTGTCTCAAATGCTGTGCCAGGTGCCATGATTGCTGAGCTTGGGCTGACAATTATCTACCCTAATATACCGTTATTTCGCTTCTTCAAAATTGAGATACATAATTATGTGTATTGTATAAGGTAATTAATTAAGCATATAATATTTGATAATCATTAATAATCGGTAATTCATACATGGACAAAATATCGTTTCATTGTTTTTTGTAATGCGATTGATTCGCTATGTTTTATTTTACTTGCTTATTTCTTGTCTGCCGCATGCATGTAAATTTCACCGCACGTTTTTCACGGACTTGTCTCCCTTAGACCATGATGACTTGGAGATCATTGGAAAATTTATTCGCAGGGCGAATTATGAGAATTATTTTTGATAAAAAAAAAATTGATGAAATTTTATTTGAAATAAAAAAAAGTCTACGACACCTGGTATTCCCAGGCGGTCACCCATCCAAGTACTAACCAAGCTCTACGTTGCTTAACTTCGGTGATCGGACGAGAACCGGTGCTTTCAACGTGATATGGCCGTAGACATTAGACAGGGTTTATATTGCGTACATAAAGATACAGTTGTGAAAGAAATTTCAATTATTTTAATTTCATGTTTCAGATATTTATATTTTAGTGTAATAAAAGCTATATGTTACTCACTGACTCACTCCATAGAAATGTTTACTTTGTTTTGTAAAGGGGGGGGGGGGGGGGTTGAACGCGCACTTGCTACTGTTGCGAATGTGAAAAAGGGGGGGGGGGGGTCTTGTAAGACGCCTTGTGGTTTTTTTTTATTTGATGATATGACAGAATACACTTGTGTTTGTAGATGATGAGAGGGATTGATATATCATCGGGCACTTTCTATTACACGAAAAGAGGGCGGGGGGGGGGATAAATAATATTTATCTGTATTACAAAAGTAAAATTCAATTGTGGGATATGCAAGTATAATGTGTTGTTGCTGTTGTAATTTGTTTTTGGTGTATATGTTCATTTTTTCCATTGATAATTTATCTATTTTGATTTCATTGATATGTACACTGTATTTCTATTGTATTGTATAGAGACATCTTTTCGAAAAAATTTCATGGCTCTAAAAAGAGCCGTTTGCAGTTATATCTGTAGTAACCGCTCAGTACTCCTCATCTGATCCGGAGTCTGACATGTCGTCGGAGATGATCTGTACATCTTCTCCAAACATTTCACGCCTTAGGTCTGCTACTGTCTGTGCTTTGTTGTGAGCGTAGTCGTAGTACATGTTTCTGAGTCCCTCAACAACTGCCAGTCTCAGTCTAAGGCTGTATCTGAAGGAACGATGATTCTCTGCCTTGGCTCTACTGTATCGGGACTGGAGGTCAGACATCTTGTAGTTGAGTTGGACAATCTGCTCACACGCTCTTTTAAAGCGACGTTCGCTGTCCATCAACGAAAAACGCTTGTCCATAGTCTTTCTTCTGGGACTGGTACTTTGGATAGCTTTCATCTTGATATAGGATATAGCACTAGAAGATGCAGTAAGTGTTTTCGATTTGCAGTGTAGGATTTGTGATGTCCTTGCTCTTCGCGCACCCCACTATATAGCGCACAGTGGCATTGCTAATTGAGAAACTCGTTTCATTTCATAAGGCGACACGAGTCGCCTGAATAAACAAGTTATTATCTGTCTCAAATGCTGTGCCAGGTGCCATGATTGCTGAGCTTGGGCTGACAATTATCTACCCTAATATACCGTTATTTCGCTTCTTCAAAATTGAGATACATAATTATGTGTATTGTATAAGGTAATTAATTAAGCATATAATATTTGATAATCATTAATAATCGGTAATTCATACATGGACAAAATATCGTTTCATTGTTTTTTGTAATGCGATTGATTCGCTATGTTTTATTTTACTTGCTTATTTCTTGTCTGCCGCATGCATGTAAATTTCACCGCACGTTTTTCACGGACTTGTCTCCCTTAGACCATGATGACTTGGAGATCATTGGAAAATTTATTCGCAGGGCGAATTATGAGAATTATTTTTGATAAAAAAAAAATTGATGAAATTTTATTTGAAATAAAAAAAAAGTCTACGACACCTGGTATTCCCAGGCGGTCACCCATCCAAGTACTAACCAAGCTCTACGTTGCTTAACTTCGGTGATCGGACGAGAACCGGTGCTTTCAACGTGATATGGCCGTAGACATTAGATAGGGTTTATATTGCGTACATAAAGATACAGTTGTGAAAGAAATTTCAATTATTTTAATTTCATGTTTCAGATATTTATATTTTAGTGTAATAAAAGCTATATGTTACTCACTGACTCACTCCATAGAAATGTTTACTTTGTTTTGTAAAGGGGGGGGGGGGGGTTGAACGCGCACTTGCTACTGTTGCGAATGTGAAAAAGGGGGGGGGGTCTTGTAAGACGCCTTGTGGTTTTTTTTTATTTGATGATATGACAGAATACACTTGTGTTTGTAGATGATGAGAGGGATTGATATATCATCGGGCACTTTCTATTACACGAAAAGAGGGCGGGGGGGGGGGGGATAAATAATATTTATCTGTATTACAAAAGTAAAATTCAATTGTGGGATATGCAAGTATAATGTGTTGTTGCTGTTGTAATTTGTTTTTGGTGTATATGTTCATTTTTTCCATTGATAATTTATCTATTTTGATTTCATTGATATGTACACTGTATTTCTATTGTATTGTATAGAGACATCTTTTCGAAAAAATTTCATGGCTCTAAAAAGAGCCGTTTGCAGTTATATCTGTAGTAACCGCTCAGTACTCCTCATCTGATCCGGAGTCTGACATGTCGTCGGAGATGATCTGTACATCTTCTCCAAACATTTCACGCCTTAGGTCTGCTACTGTCTGTGCTTTGTTGTGAGCGTAGTCGTAGTACATGTTTCTGAGTCCCTCAACAACTGCCAGTCTCAGTCTAAGGCTGTATCTGAAGGAACGATGATTCTCTGCCTTGGCTCTACTGTATCGGGACTGGAGGTCAGACATCTTGTAGTTGAGTTGGACAATCTGCTCACACGCTCTTTTAAAGCGACGTTCGCTGTCCATCAACGAAAAACGCTTGTCCATAGTCTTTCTTCTGGGACTGGTACTTTGGATAGCTTTCATCTTGATATAGGATATAGCACTAGAAGATGCAGTAAGTGTTTTCGATTTGCAGTGTAGGATTTGTGATGTCCTTGCTCTTCGCGCACCCCACTATATAGCGCACAGTGGCATTGCTAATTGAGAAACTCGTTTCATTTCATAAGGCGACACGAGTCGCCTGAATAAACAAGTTATTATCTGTCTCAAATGCTGTGCCAGGTGCCATGATTGCTGAGCTTGGGCTGACAATTATCTACCCTAATATACCGTTATTTCGCTTCTTCAAAATTGAGATACATAATTATGTGTATTGTATAAGGTAATTAATTAAGCATATAATATTTGATAATCATTAATAATCGGTAATTCATACATGGACAAAATATCGTTTCATTGTTTTTTGTAATGCGATTGATTCGCTATGTTTTATTTTACTTGCTTATTTCTTGTCTGCCGCATGCATGTAAATTTCACCGCACGTTTTTCACGGACTTGTCTCCCTTAGACCATGATGACTTGGAGATCATTGGAAAATTTATTCGCAGGGCGAATTATGAGAATTATTTTTGATAAAAAAAAAATTGATGAAATTTTATTTGAAATAAAAAAAAGTCTACGACACCTGGTATTCCCAGGCGGTCACCCATCCAAGTACTAACCAAGCTCTACGTTGCTTAACTTCGGTGATCGGACGAGAACCGGTGCTTTCAACGTGATATGGCCGTAGACATTAGACAGGGTTTATATTGCGTACATAAAGATACAGTTGTGAAAGAAATTTCAATTATTTTAATTTCATGTTTCAGATATTTATATTTTAGTGTAATAAAAGCTATATGTTACTCACTGACTCACTCCATAGAAATGTTTACTTTGTTTTGTAAAGGGGGGGGGGGGGGGGTTGAACGCGCACTTGCTACTGTTGCGAATGTGAAAAAGGGGGGGGGGGTCTTGTAAGACGCCTTGTGGTTTTTTTTTATTTGATGATATGACAGAATACACTTGTGTTTGTAGATGATGAGAGGGATTGATATATCATCGGGCACTTTCTATTACACGAAAAGAGGGCGGGGGGGGGGGGGGATAAATAATATTTATCTGTATTACAAAAGTAAAATTCAATTGTGGGATATGCAAGTATAATGTGTTGTTGCTGTTGTAATTTGTTTTTGGTGTATATGTTCATTTTTTCCATTGATAATTTATCTATTTTGATTTCATTGATATGTACACTGTATTTCTATTGTATTGTATAGAGACATCTTTTCGAAAAAATTTCATGGCTCTAAAAAGAGCCGTTTGCAGTTATATCTGTAGTAACCGCTCAGTACTCCTCATCTGATCCGGAGTCTGACATGTCGTCGGAGATGATCTGTACATCTTCTCCAAACATTTCACGCCTTAGGTCTGCTACTGTCTGTGCTTTGTTGTGAGCGTAGTCGTAGTACATGTTTCTGAGTCCCTCAACAACTGCCAGTCTCAGTCTAAGGCTGTATCTGAAGGAACGATGATTCTCTGCCTTGGCTCTACTGTATCGGGACTGGAGGTCAGACATCTTGTAGTTGAGTTGGACAATCTGCTCACACGCTCTTTTAAAGCGACGTTCGCTGTCCATCAACGAAAAACGCTTGTCCATAGTCTTTCTTCTGGGACTGGTACTTTGGATAGCTTTCATCTTGATATAGGATATAGCACTAGAAGATGCAGTAAGTGTTTTCGATTTGCAGTGTAGGATTTGTGATGTCCTTGCTCTTCGCGCACCCCACTATATAGCGCACAGTGGCATTGCTAATTGAGAAACTCGTTTCATTTCATAAGGCGACACGAGTCGCCTGAATAAACAAGTTATTATCTGTCTCAAATGCTGTGCCAGGTGCCATGATTGCTGAGCTTGGGCTGACAATTATCTACCCTAATATACCGTTATTTCGCTTCTTCAAAATTGAGATACATAATTATGTGTATTGTATAAGGTAATTAATTAAGCATATAATATTTGATAATCATTAATAATCGGTAATTCATACATGGACAAAATATCGTTTCATTGTTTTTTGTAATGCGATTGATTCGCTATGTTTTATTTTACTTGCTTATTTCTTGTCTGCCGCATGCATGTAAATTTCACCGCACGTTTTTCACGGACTTGTCTCCCTTAGACCATGATGACTTGGAGATCATTGGAAAATTTATTCGCAGGGCGAATTATGAGAATTATTTTTGATAAAAAAAAAATTGATGAAATTTTATTTGAAATAAAAAAAAGTCTACGACACCTGGTATTCCCAGGCGGTCACCCATCCAAGTACTAACCAAGCTCTACGTTGCTTAACTTCGGTGATCGGACGAGAACCGGTGCTTTCAACGTGATATGGCCGTAGACATTAGATAGGGTTTATATTGCGTACATAAAGATACAGTTGTGAAAGAAATTTCAATTATTTTAATTTCATGTTTCAGATATTTATATTTTAGTGTAATAAAAGCTATATGTTACTCACTGACTCACTCCATAGAAATGTTTACTTTGTTTTGTAAAGGGGGGGGGGGGGGGGGGGTTGAACGCGCACTTGCTACTGTTGCGAATGTGAAAAAGGGGGGGGGGGTCTTGTAAGACGCCTTGTGGTTTTTTTTTATTTGATGATATGACAGAATACACTTGTGTTTGTAGATGATGAGAGGGATTGATATATCATCGGGCACTTTCTATTACACGAAAAGAGGGCGGGGGGGGGGGGGGGGATAAATAATATTTATCTGTATTACAAAAGTAAAATTCAATTGTGGGATATGCAAGTATAATGTGTTGTTGCTGTTGTAATTTGTTTTTGGTGTATATGTTCATTTTTTCCATTGATAATTTATCTATTTTGATTTCATTGATATGTACACTGTATTTCTATTGTATTGTATAGAGACATCTTTTCGAAAAAATTTCATGGCTCTAAAAAGAGCCGTTTGCAGTTATATCTGTAGTAACCGCTCAGTACTCCTCATCTGATCCGGAGTCTGACATGTCGTCGGAGATGATCTGTACATCTTCTCCAAACATTTCACGCCTTAGGTCTGCTACTGTCTGTGCTTTGTTGTGAGCGTAGTCGTAGTACATGTTTCTGAGTCCCTCAACAACTGCCAGTCTCAGTCTAAGGCTGTATCTGAAGGAACGATGATTCTCTGCCTTGGCTCTACTGTATCGGGACTGGAGGTCAGACATCTTGTAGTTGAGTTGGACAATCTGCTCACACGCTCTTTTAAAGCGACGTTCGCTGTCCATCAACGAAAAACGCTTGTCCATAGTCTTTCTTCTGGGACTGGTACTTTGGATAGCTTTCATCTTGATATAGGATATAGCACTAGAAGATGCAGTAAGTGTTTTCGATTTGCAGTGTAGGATTTGTGATGTCCTTGCTCTTCGCGCACCCCACTATATAGCGCACAGTGGCATTGCTAATTGAGAAACTCGTTTCATTTCATAAGGCGACACGAGTCGCCTGAATAAACAAGTTATTATCTGTCTCAAATGCTGTGCCAGGTGCCATGATTGCTGAGCTTGGGCTGACAATTATCTACCCTAATATACCGTTATTTCGCTTCTTCAAAATTGAGATACATAATTATGTGTATTGTATAAGGTAATTAATTAAGCATATAATATTTGATAATCATTAATAATCGGTAATTCATACATGGACAAAATATCGTTTCATGTTTTTTGTAATGCGATTGATTCGCTATGTTTTATTTTACTTGCTTATTTCTTGTCTGCCGCATGCATGTAAATTTCACCGCACGTTTTTCACGGACTTGTCTCCCTTAGACCATGATGACTTGGAGATCATTGGAAAATTTATTCGCAGGGCGAATTATGAGAATTATTTTTGATAAAAAAAAAATTGATGAAATTTTATTTGAAATAAAAAAAAGTCTACGACACCTGGTATTCCCAGGCGGTCACCCATCCAAGTACTAACCAAGCTCTACGTTGCTTAACTTCGGTGATCGGACGAGAACCGGTGCTTTCAACGTGATATGGCCGTAGACATTAGATAGGGTTTATATTGCGTACATAAAGATACAGTTGTGAAAGAAATTTCAATTATTTTAATTTCATGTTTCAGATATTTATATTTTAGTGTAATAAAAGCTATATGTTACTCACTGACACACTCCATAGAAATTTTTACTTTGTTTTGTAAAGGGGGGGGGGGGGGTTGAACGCGCACTTGCTACTGTTGCGAATGTGAAAAAGGGGGGGGGGTCTTGTAAGACGCCTTGTGGTTTTTTTTTATTTGATGATATGACAGAATACACTTGTGTTTGTAGATGATGAGAGGGATTGATATATCATCGGGCACTTTCTATTACACGAAAAGAGGGCGGGGGGGGGGGGGATAAATAATATTTATCTGTATTACAAAAGTAAAATTCAATTGTGGGATATGCAAGTGTAATGTGTTGTTGCTGTTGTAATTTGTTTTTGGTGTATATGTTCATTTTTTCCATTGATAATTTATCTATTTTGATTTCATTGATATGTACACTGTATTTCTATTGTATTGTATAGAGACATCTTTTCGAAAAAATTTCATGGCTCTAAAAAGAGCCGTTTGCAGTTATATCTGTAGTAACCGCTCAGTACTCCTCATCTGATCCGGAGTCTGACATGTCGTCGGAGATGATCTGTACATCTTCTCCAAACATTTCACGCCTTAGGTCTGCTACTGTCTGTGCTTTGTTGTGAGCGTAGTCGTAGTACATGTTTCTGAGTCCCTCAACAACTGCCAGTCTCAGTCTAAGGCTGTATCTGAAGGAACGATGATTCTCTGCCTTGGCTCTACTGTATCGGGACTGGAGGTCAGACATCTTGTAGTTGAGTTGGACAATCTGCTCACACGCTCTTTTAAAGCGACGTTCGCTGTCCATCAACGAAAAACGCTTGTCCATAGTCTTTCTTCTGGGACTGGTACTTTGGATAGCTTTCATCTTGATATAGGATATAGCACTAGAAGATGCAGTAAGTGTTTTCGATTTGCAGTGTAGGATTTGTGATGTCCTTGCTCTTCGCGCACCCCACTATATAGCGCACAGTGGCATTGCTAATTGAGAAACTCGTTTCATTTCATAAGGCGACACGAGTCGCCTGAATAAACAAGTTATTATCTGTCTCAAATGCTGTGCCAGGTGCCATGATTGCTGAGCTTGGGCTGACAATTATCTACCCTAATATACCGTTATTTCGCTTCTTCAAAATTGAGATACATAATTATGTGTATTGTATAAGGTAATTAATTAAGCATATAATATTTGATAATCATTAATAATCGGTAATTCATACATGGACAAAATATCGTTTCATTGTTTTTTGTAATGCGATTGATTCGCTATGTTTTATTTTACTTGCTTATTTCTTGTCTGCCGCATGCATGTAAATTTCACCGCACGTTTTTCACGGACTTGTCTCCCTTAGACCATGATGACTTGGAGATCATTGGAAAATTTATTCGCAGGGCGAATTATGAGAATTATTTTTGATAAAAAAAAAATTGATGAAATTTTATTTGAAATAAAAAAAAGTCTACGACACCTGGTATTCCCAGGCGGTCACCCATCCAAGTACTAACCAAGCTCTACGTTGCTTAACTTCGGTGATCGGACGAGAACCGGTGCTTTCAACGTGATATGGCCGTAGACATTAGATAGGGTTTATATTGCGTACATAAAGATACAGTTGTGAAAGAAATTTCAATTATTTTAATTTCATGTTTCAGATATTTATATTTTAGTGTAATAAAAGCTATATGTTACTCACTGACACACTCCATAGAAATTTTTACTTTGTTTTGTAAAGGGGGGGGGGGGGGGGTTGAACGCGCACTTGCTACTGTTGCGAATGTGAAAAAGGGGGGGGGGGTCTTGTAAGACGCCTTGTGGTTTTTTTTATTTGATGATATGACAGAATACACTTGTGTTTGTAGATGATGAGAGGGATTGATATATCATCGGGCACTTTCTATTACACGAAAAGAGGGCGGGGGGGGGGGGATAAATAATATTTATCTGTATTACAAAAGTAAAATTCAATTGTGGGATATGCAAGTGTAATGTGTTGTTGCTGTTGTAATTTGTTTTTGGTGTATATGTTCATTTTTTCCATTGATAATTTATCTATTTTGATTTCATTGATATGTACACTGAATTTCTATTGTATTGTATAGAGACATCTTTTCGAAAAAATTTCATGGCTCTAAAAAGAGCCGTTTGCAGTTATATCTGTAGTAACCGCTCAGTACTCCTCATCTGATCCGGAGTCTGACATGTCGTCGGAGATGATCTGTACATCTTCTCCAAACATTTCACGCCTTAGGTCTGCTACTGTCTGTGCTTTGTTGTGAGCGTAGTCGTAGTACATGTTTCTGAGTCCCTCAACAACTGCCAGTCTCAGTCTAAGGCTGTATCTGAAGGAACGATGATTCTCTGCCTTGGCTCTACTGTATCGGGACTGGAGGTCAGACATCTTGTAGTTGAGTTGGACAATCTGCTCACACGCTCTTTTAAAGCGACGTTCGCTGTCCATCAACGAAAAACGCTTGTCCATAGTCTTTCTTCTGGGACTGGTACTTTGGATAGCTTTCATCTTGATATAGGATATAGCACTAGAAGATGCAGTAAGTGTTTTCGATTTGCAGTGTAGGATTTGTGATGTCCTTGCTCTTCGCGCACCCCACTATATAGCGCACAGTGGCATTGCTAATTGAGAAACTCGTTTCATTTCATAAGGCGACACGAGTCGCCTGAATAAACAAGTTATTATCTGTCTCAAATGCTGTGCCAGGTGCCATGATTGCTGAGCTTGGGCTGACAATTATCTACCCTAATATACCGTTATTTCGCTTCTTCAAAATTGAGATACATAATTATGTGTATTGTGTAAGGTAATTAATTAAGCATATAATATTTGATAATCATTAATAATCGGTAATTCATACATGGACAATTTATCGTTTCATTGTTTTTTGTAATGCGATTGATTCGCTATGTTTTATTTTACTTGCTTATTTCTTGTCTGCCGCATGCATGTAAATTTCACCGCACGTTTTTCACGGACTTGTCTCCCTTAGACCATGATGACTTGGAGATCATTGGAAAATTTATTCGCAGGGCGAATTATGAGAATTATTTTTGATAAAAAAAAAATTGATGAAATTTTATTTGAAATAAAAAAAAGTCTACGACACCTGGTATTCCCAGGCGGTCACCCATCCAAGTACTAACCAAGCTCTACGTTGCTTAACTTCGGTGATCGGACGAGAACCGGTGCTTTCAACGTGATATGGCCGTAGACATTAGATAGGGTTTATATTGCGTACATAAAGATACAGTTGTGAAAGACATTTCAATTATTTTAATTTCATGTTTCAGATATTTATATTTTAGTGTAATAAAAGCTATATGTTACTCACTGACTCACTCCATAGAAATGTTTACTTTGTTTTGTAAAGGGGGGGGGGGTTGAACGCGCACTTGCTACTGTTGCGAATGTGAAAAAGGGGGGGGGGGGGGTCTTGTAAGACGCCTTGTGGTTTTTTTTTATTTGATGATATGACAGAATACACTTGTGTTTGTAGATGATGAGAGGGATTGATATATCATCGGGCACTTTCTATTACACGAAAAGAGGGCGGGGGGGGGGGGGGGGATAAATAATATTTATCTGTATTACAAAAGTAAAATTCAATTGTGGGATATGCAAGTATAATGTGTTGTTGCTGTTGTAATTTGTTTTTGGTGTATATGTTCATTTTTTCCATTGATAATTTATCTATTTTGATTTCATTGATATGTACACTGTATTTCTATTGTATTGTATAGAGACATCTTTTCGAAAAAATTTCATGGCTCTAAAAAGAGCCGTTTGCAGTTATATCTGTAGTAACCGCTCAGTACTCCTCATCTGATCCGGAGTCTGACATGTCGTCGGAGATGATCTGTACATCTTCTCCAAACATTTCACGCCTTAGGTCTGCTACTGTCTGTGCTTTGTTGTGAGCGTAGTCGTAGTACATGTTTCTGAGTCCCTCAACAACTGCCAGTCTCAGTCTAAGGCTGTATCTGAAGGAACGATGATTCTCTGCCTTGGCTCTACTGTATCGGGACTGGAGGTCAGACATCTTGTAGTTGAGTTGGACAATCTGCTCACACGCTCTTTTAAAGCGACGTTCGCTGTCCATCAACGAAAAACGCTTGTCCATAGTCTTTCTTCTGGGACTGGTACTTTGGATAGCTTTCATCTTGATATAGGATATAGCACTAGAAGATGCAGTAAGTGTTTTCGATTTGCAGTGTAGGATTTGTGATGTCCTTGCTCTTCGCGCACCCCACTATATAGCGCACAGTGGCATTGCTAATTGAGAAACTCGTTTCATTTCATAAGGCGACACGAGTCGCCTGAATAAACAAGTTATTATCTGTCTCAAATGCTGTGCCAGGTGCCATGATTGCTGAGCTTGGGCTGACAATTATCTACCCTAATATACCGTTATTTCGCTTCTTCAAAATTGAGATACATAATTATGTGTATTGTATAAGGTAATTAATTAAGCATATAATATTTGATAATCATTAATAATCGGTAATTCATACATGGACAAAATATCGTTTCATTGTTTTTTGTAATGCGATTGATTCGCTATGTTTTATTTTACTTGCTTATTTCTTGTCTGCCGCATGCATGTAAATTTCACCGCACGTTTTTCACGGACTTGTCTCCCTTAGACCATGATGACTTGGAGATCATTGGAAAATTTATTCGCAGGGCGAATTATGAGAATTATTTTTGATAAAAAAAAAATTGATGAAATTTTATTTGAAATAAAAAAAAAGTCTACGACACCTGGTATTCCCAGGCGGTCACCCATCCAAGTACTAACCAAGCTCTACGTTGCTTAACTTCGGTGATCGGACGAGAACCGGTGCTTTCAACGTGATATGGCCGTAGACATTAGATAGGGTTTATATTGCGTACATAAAGATACAGTTGTGAAAGAAATTTCAATTATTTTAATTTCATGTTTCAGATATTTATATTTTAGTGTAATAAAAGCTATATGTTACTCACTGACTCACTCCATAGAAATGTTTACTTTGTTTTGTAAAGGGGGGGGGGGGTTGAACGCGCACTTGCTACTGTTGCGAATGTGAAAAAGGGGGGGGGGTCTTGTAAGACGCCTTGTGGTTTTTTTTTATTTGATGATATGACAGAATACACTTGTGTTTGTAGATGATGAGAGGGATTGATATATCATCGGGCACTTTCTATTACACGAAAAGAGGGCGGGGGGGGGGGGGGGGGATAAATAATATTTATCTGTATTACAAAAGTAAAATTCAATTGTGGGATATGCAAGTATAATGTGTTGTTGCTGTTGTAATTTGTTTTTGGTGTATATGTTCATTTTTTCCATTGATAATTTATCTATTTTGATTTCATTGATATGTACACTGTATTTCTATTGTATTGTATAGAGACATCTTTTCGAAAAAATTTCATGGCTCTAAAAAGAGCCGTTTGCAGTTATATCTGTAGTAACCGCTCAGTACTCCTCATCTGATCCGGAGTCTGACATGTCGTCGGAGATGATCTGTACATCTTCTCCAAACATTTCACGCCTTAGGTCTGCTACTGTCTGTGCTTTGTTGTGAGCGTAGTCGTAGTACATGTTTCTGAGTCCCTCAACAACTGCCAGTCTCAGTCTAAGGCTGTATCTGAAGGAACGATGATTCTCTGCCTTGGCTCTACTGTATCGGGACTGGAGGTCAGACATCTTGTAGTTGAGTTGGACAATCTGCTCACACGCTCTTTTAAAGCGACGTTCGCTGTCCATCAACGAAAAACGCTTGTCCATAGTCTTTCTTCTGGGACTGGTACTTTGGATAGCTTTCATCTTGATATAGGATATAGCACTAGAAGATGCAGTAAGTGTTTTCGATTTGCAGTGTAGGATTTGTGATGTCCTTGCTCTTCGCGCACCCCACTATATAGCGCACAGTGGCATTGCTAATTGAGAAACTCGTTTCATTTCATAAGGCGACACGAGTCGCCTGAATAAACAAGTTATTATCTGTCTCAAATGCTGTGCCAGGTGCCATGATTGCTGAGCTTGGGCTGACAATTATCTACCCTAATATACCGTTATTTCGCTTCTTCAAAATTGAGATACATAATTATGTGTATTGTATAAGGTAATTAATTAAGCATATAATATTTGATAATCATTAATAATCGGTAATTCATACATGGACAAAATATCGTTTCATTGTTTTTTGTAATGCGATTGATTCGCTATGTTTTATTTTACTTGCTTATTTCTTGTCTGCCGCATGCATGTAAATTTCACCGCACGTTTTTCACGGACTTGTCTCCCTTAGACCATGATGACTTGGAGATCATTGGAAAATTTATTCGCAGGGCGAATTATGAGAATTATTTTTGATAAAAAAAAAATTGATGAAATTTTATTTGAAATAAAAAAAAAGTCTACGACACCTGGTATTCCCAGGCGGTCACCCATCCAAGTACTAACCAAGCTCTACGTTGCTTAACTTCGGTGATCGGACGAGAACCGGTGCTTTCAACGTGATATGGCCGTAGACATTAGATAGGGTTTATATTGCGTACATAAAGATACAGTTGTGAAAGAAATTTCAATTATTTTAATTTCATGTTTCAGATATTTATATTTTAGTGTAATAAAAGCTATATGTTACTCACTGACTCACTCCATAGAAATGTTTACTTTGTTTTGTAAAGGGGGGGGGGGGTTGAACGCGCACTTGCTACTGTTGCGAATGTGAAAAAGGGGGGGGGGGGTCTTGTAAGACGCCTTGTGGTTTTTTTTTATTTGATGATATGACAGAATACACTTGTGTTTGTAGATGATGAGAGGGATTGATATATCATCGGGCACTTTCTATTACACGAAAAGAGGGCGGGGGGGGGGGGGGATAAATAATATTTATCTGTATTACAAAAGTAAAATTCAATTGTGGGATATGCAAGTATAATGTGTTGTTGCTGTTGTAATTTGTTTTTGGTGTATATGTTCATTTTTTCCATTGATAATTTATCTATTTTGATTTCATTGATATGTACACTGTATTTCTATTGTATTGTATAGAGACATCTTTTCGAAAAAATTTCATGGCTCTAAAAAGAGCCGTTTGCAGTTATATCTGTAGTAACCGCTCAGTACTCCTCATCTGATCCGGAGTCTGACATGTCGTCGGAGATGATCTGTACATCTTCTCCAAACATTTCACGCCTTAGGTCTGCTACTGTCTGTGCTTTGTTGTGAGCGTAGTCGTAGTACATGTTTCTGAGTCCCTCAACAACTGCCAGTCTCAGTCTAAGGCTGTATCTGAAGGAACGATGATTCTCTGCCTTGGCTCTACTGTATCGGGACTGGAGGTCAGACATCTTGTAGTTGAGTTGGACAATCTGCTCACACGCTCTTTTAAAGCGACGTTCGCTGTCCATCAACGAAAAACGCTTGTCCATAGTCTTTCTTCTGGGACTGGTACTTTGGATAGCTTTCATCTTGATATAGGATATAGCACTAGAAGATGCAGTAAGTGTTTTCGATTTGCAGTGTAGGATTTGTGATGTCCTTGCTCTTCGCGCACCCCACTATATAGCGCACAGTGGCATTGCTAATTGAGAAACTCGTTTCATTTCATAAGGCGACACGAGTCGCCTGAATAAACAAGTTATTATCTGTCTCAAATGCTGTGCCAGGTGCCATGATTGCTGAGCTTGGGCTGACAATTATCTACCCTAATATACCGTTATTTCGCTTCTTCAAAATTGAGATACATAATTATGTGTATTGTATAAGGTAATTAATTAAGCATATAATATTTGATAATCATTAATAATCGGTAATTCATACATGGACAAAATATCGTTTCATTGTTTTTTGTAATGCGATTGATTCGCTATGTTTTATTTTACTTGCTTATTTCTTGTCTGCCGCATGCATGTAAATTTCACCGCACGTTTTTCACGGACTTGTCTCCCTTAGACCATGATGACTTGGAGATCATTGGAAAATTTATTCGCAGGGCGAATTATGAGAATTATTTTTGATAAAAAAAAAATTGATGAAATTTTATTTGAAATAAAAAAAAGTCTACGACACCTGGTATTCCCAGGCGGTCACCCATCCAAGTACTAACCAAGCTCTACGTTGCTTAACTTCGGTGATCGGACGAGAACCGGTGCTTTCAACGTGATATGGCCGTAGACATTAGATAGGGTTTATATTGCGTACATAAAGATACAGTTGTGAAAGAAATTTCAATTATTTTAATTTCATGTTTCAGATATTTATATTTTAGTGTAATAAAAGCTATATGTTACTCACTGACTCACTCCATAGAAATGTTTACTTTGTTTTGTAAAGGGGGGGGGGGGGGGTTGAACGCGCACTTGCTACTGTTGCGAATGTGAAAAAGGGGGGGGGGGTCTTGTAAGACGCCTTGTGGTTTTTTTTTATTTGATGATATGACAGAATACACTTGTGTTTGTAGATGATGAGAGGGATTGATATATCATCGGGCACTTTCTATTACACGAAAAGAGGGCGGGGGGGGGGGGGGGATAAATAATATTTATCTGTATTACAAAAGTAAAATTCAATTGTGGGATATGCAAGTATAATGTGTTGTTGCTGTTGTAATTTGTTTTTGGTGTATATGTTCATTTTTTCCATTGATAATTTATCTATTTTGATTTCATTGATATGTACACTGTATTTCTATTGTATTGTATAGAGACATCTTTTCGAAAAAATTTCATGGCTCTAAAAAGAGCCGTTTGCAGTTATATCTGTAGTAACCGCTCAGTACTCCTCATCTGATCCGGAGTCTGACATGTCGTCGGAGATGATCTGTACATCTTCTCCAAACATTTCACGCCTTAGGTCTGCTACTGTCTGTGCTTTGTTGTGAGCGTAGTCGTAGTACATGTTTCTGAGTCCCTCAACAACTGCCAGTCTCAGTCTAAGGCTGTATCTGAAGGAACGATGATTCTCTGCCTTGGCTCTACTGTATCGGGACTGGAGGTCAGACATCTTGTAGTTGAGTTGGACAATCTGCTCACACGCTCTTTTAAAGCGACGTTCGCTGTCCATCAACGAAAAACGCTTGTCCATAGTCTTTCTTCTGGGACTGGTACTTTGGATAGCTTTCATCTTGATATAGGATATAGCACTAGAAGATGCAGTAAGTGTTTTCGATTTGCAGTGTAGGATTTGTGATGTCCTTGCTCTTCGCGCACCCCACTATATAGCGCACAGTGGCATTGCTAATTGAGAAACTCGTTTCATTTCATAAGGCGACACGAGTCGCCTGAATAAACAAGTTATTATCTGTCTCAAATGCTGTGCCAGGTGCCATGATTGCTGAGCTTGGGCTGACAATTATCTACCCTAATATACCGTTATTTCGCTTCTTCAAAATTGAGATACATAATTATGTGTATTGTATAAGGTAATTAATTAAGCATATAATATTTGATAATCATTAATAATCGGTAATTCATACATGGACAAAATATCGTTTCATGTTTTTTGTAATGCGATTGATTCGCTATGTTTTATTTTACTTGCTTATTTCTTGTCTGCCGCATGCATGTAAATTTCACCGCACGTTTTTCACGGACTTGTCTCCCTTAGACCATGATGACTTGGAGATCATTGGAAAATTTATTCGCAGGGCGAATTATGAGAATTATTTTTGATAAAAAAAAAATTGATGAAATTTTATTTGAAATAAAAAAAAGTCTACGACACCTGGTATTCCCAGGCGGTCACCCATCCAAGTACTAACCAAGCTCTACGTTGCTTAACTTCGGTGATCGGACGAGAACCGGTGCTTTCAACGTGATATGGCCGTAGACATTAGATAGGGTTTATATTGCGTACATAAAGATACAGTTGTGAAAGAAATTTCAATTATTTTAATTTCATGTTTCAGATATTTATATTTTAGTGTAATAAAAGCTATATGTTACTCACTGACACACTCCATAGAAATTTTTACTTTGTTTTGTAAAGGGGGGGGGGGGGGTTGAACGCGCACTTGCTACTGTTGCGAATGTGAAAAAGGGGGGGGGGGTCTTGTAAGACGCCTTGTGGTTTTTTTTTATTTGATGATATGACAGAATACACTTGTGTTTGTAGATGATGAGAGGGATTGATATATCATCGGGCACTTTCTATTACACGAAAAGAGGGCGGGGGGGGGGGGATAAATAATATTTATCTGTATTACAAAAGTAAAATTCAATTGTGGGATATGCAAGTGTAATGTGTTGTTGCTGTTGTAATTTGTTTTTGGTGTATATGTTCATTTTTTCCATTGATAATTTATCTATTTTGATTTCATTGATATGTACACTGTATTTCTATTGTATTGTATAGAGACATCTTTTCGAAAAAATTTCATGGCTCTAAAAAGAGCCGTTTGCAGTTATATCTGTAGTAACCGCTCAGTACTCCTCATCTGATCCGGAGTCTGACATGTCGTCGGAGATGATCTGTACATCTTCTCCAAACATTTCACGCCTTAGGTCTGCTACTGTCTGTGCTTTGTTGTGAGCGTAGTCGTAGTACATGTTTCTGAGTCCCTCAACAACTGCCAGTCTCAGTCTAAGGCTGTATCTGAAGGAACGATGATTCTCTGCCTTGGCTCTACTGTATCGGGACTGGAGGTCAGACATCTTGTAGTTGAGTTGGACAATCTGCTCACACGCTCTTTTAAAGCGACGTTCGCTGTCCATCAACGAAAAACGCTTGTCCATAGTCTTTCTTCTGGGACTGGTACTTTGGATAGCTTTCATCTTGATATAGGATATAGCACTAGAAGATGCAGTAAGTGTTTTCGATTTGCAGTGTAGGATTTGTGATGTCCTTGCTCTTCGCGCACCCCACTATATAGCGCACAGTGGCATTGCTAATTGAGAAACTCGTTTCATTTCATAAGGCGACACGAGTCGCCTGAATAAACAAGTTATTATCTGTCTCAAATGCTGTGCCAGGTGCCATGATTGCTGAGCTTGGGCTGACAATTATCTACCCTAATATACCGTTATTTCGCTTCTTCAAAATTGAGATACATAATTATGTGTATTGTATAAGGTAATTAATTAAGCATATAATATTTGATAATCATTAATAATCGGTAATTCATACATGGACAAAATATCGTTTCATTGTTTTTTGTAATGCGATTGATTCGCTATGTTTTATTTTACTTGCTTATTTCTTGTCTGCCGCATGCATGTAAATTTCACCGCACGTTTTTCACGGACTTGTCTCCCTTAGACCATGATGACTTGGAGATCATTGGAAAATTTATTCGCAGGGCGAATTATGAGAATTATTTTTGATAAAAAAAAAATTGATGAAATTTTATTTGAAATAAAAAAAAGTCTACGACACCTGGTATTCCCAGGCGGTCACCCATCCAAGTACTAACCAAGCTCTACGTTGCTTAACTTCGGTGATCGGACGAGAACCGGTGCTTTCAACGTGATATGGCCGTAGACATTAGATAGGGTTTATATTGCGTACATAAAGATACAGTTGTGAAAGAAATTTCAATTATTTTAATTTCATGTTTCAGATATTTATATTTTAGTGTAATAAAAGCTATATGTTACTCACTGACACACTCCATAGAAATTTTTACTTTGTTTTGTAAAGGGGGGGGGGGTTGAACGCGCACTTGCTACTGTTGCGAATGTGAAAAAGGGGGGGGGGGGTCTTGTAAGACGCCTTGTGGTTTTTTTTATTTGATGATATGACAGAATACACTTGTGTTTGTAGATGATGAGAGGGATTGATATATCATCGGGCACTTTCTATTACACGAAAAGAGGGCGGGGGGGGGGGGATAAATAATATTTATCTGTATTACAAAAGTAAAATTCAATTGTGGGATATGCAAGTGTAATGTGTTGTTGCTGTTGTAATTTGTTTTTGGTGTATATGTTCATTTTTTCCATTGATAATTTATCTATTTTGATTTCATTGATATGTACACTGTATTTCTATTGTATTGTATAGAGACATCTTTTCGAAAAAATTTCATGGCTCTAAAAAGAGCCGTTTGCAGTTATATCTGTAGTAACCGCTCAGTACTCCTCATCTGATCCGGAGTCTGACATGTCGTCGGAGATGATCTGTACATCTTCTCCAAACATTTCACGCCTTAGGTCTGCTACTGTCTGTGCTTTGTTGTGAGCGTAGTCGTAGTACATGTTTCTGAGTCCCTCAACAACTGCCAGTCTCAGTCTAAGGCTGTATCTGAAGGAACGATGATTCTCTGCCTTGGCTCTACTGTATCGGGACTGGAGGTCAGACATCTTGTAGTTGAGTTGGACAATCTGCTCACACGCTCTTTTAAAGCGACGTTCGCTGTCCATCAACGAAAAACGCTTGTCCATAGTCTTTCTTCTGGGACTGGTACTTTGGATAGCTTTCATCTTGATATAGGATATAGCACTAGAAGATGCAGTAAGTGTTTTCGATTTGCAGTGTAGGATTTGTGATGTCCTTGCTCTTCGCGCACCCCACTATATAGCGCACAGTGGCATTGCTAATTGAGAAACTCGTTTCATTTCATAAGGCGACACGAGTCGCCTGAATAAACAAGTTATTATCTGTCTCAAATGCTGTGCCAGGTGCCATGATTGCTGAGCTTGGGCTGACAATTATCTACCCTAATATACCGTTATTTCGCTTCTTCAAAATTGAGATACATAATTATGTGTATTGTATAAGGTAATTAATTAAGCATATAATATTTGATAATCATTAATAATCGGTAATTCATACATGGACAAAATATCGTTTCATTGTTTTTTGTAATGCGATTGATTCGCTATGTTTTATTTTACTTGCTTATTTCTTGTCTGCCGCATGCATGTAAATTTCACCGCACGTTTTTCACGGACTTGTCTCCCTTAGACCATGATGACTTGGAGATCATTGGAAAATTTATTCGCAGGGCGAATTATGAGAATTATTTTTGATAAAAAAAAAATTGATGAAATTTTATTTGAAATAAAAAAAAGTCTACGACACCTGGTATTCCCAGGCGGTCACCCATCCAAGTACTAACCAAGCTCTACGTTGCTTAACTTCGGTGATCGGACGAGAACCGGTGCTTTCAACGTGATATGGCCGTAGACATTAGATAGGGTTTATATTGCGTACATAAAGATACAGTTGTGAAAGAAATTTCAATTATTTTAATTTCATGTTTCAGATATTTATATTTTAGTGTAATAAAAGCTATATGTTACTCACTGACACACTCCATAGAAATTTTTACTTTGTTTTGTAAAGGGGGGGGGGGGGTTGAACGCGCACTTGCTACTGTTGCGAATGTGAAAAAGGGGGGGGGTCTTGTAAGACGCCTTGTGGTTTTTTTTATTTGATGATATGACAGAATACACTTGTGTTTGTAGATGATGAGAGGGATTGATATATCATCGGGCACTTTCTATTACACGAAAAGAGGGCGGGGGGGGGGGGGGATAAATAATATTTATCTGTATTACAAAAGTAAAATTCAATTGTGGGATATGCAAGTGTAATGTGTTGTTGCTGTTGTAATTTGTTTTTGGTGTATATGTTCATTTTTTCCATTGATAATTTATCTATTTTGATTTCATTGATATGTACACTGAATTTCTATTGTATTGTATAGAGACATCTTTTCGAAAAAATTTCATGGCTCTAAAAAGAGCCGTTTGCAGTTATATCTGTAGTAACCGCTCAGTACTCCTCATCTGATCCGGAGTCTGACATGTCGTCGGAGATGATCTGTACATCTTCTCCAAACATTTCACGCCTTAGGTCTGCTACTGTCTGTGCTTTGTTGTGAGCGTAGTCGTAGTACATGTTTCTGAGTCCCTCAACAACTGCCAGTCTCAGTCTAAGGCTGTATCTGAAGGAACGATGATTCTCTGCCTTGGCTCTACTGTATCGGGACTGGAGGTCAGACATCTTGTAGTTGAGTTGGACAATCTGCTCACACGCTCTTTTAAAGCGACGTTCGCTGTCCATCAACGAAAAACGCTTGTCCATAGTCTTTCTTCTGGGACTGGTACTTTGGATAGCTTTCATCTTGATATAGGATATAGCACTAGAAGATGCAGTAAGTGTTTTCGATTTGCAGTGTAGGATTTGTGATGTCCTTGCTCTTCGCGCACCCCACTATATAGCGCACAGTGGCATTGCTAATTGAGAAACTCGTTTCATTTCATAAGGCGACACGAGTCGCCTGAATAAACAAGTTATTATCTGTCTCAAATGCTGTGCCAGGTGCCATGATTGCTGAGCTTGGGCTGACAATTATCTACCCTAATATACCGTTATTTCGCTTCTTCAAAATTGAGATACATAATTATGTGTATTGTGTAAGGTAATTAATTAAGCATATAATATTTGATAATCATTAATAATCGGTAATTCATACATGGACAATTTATCGTTTCATTGTTTTTTGTAATGCGATTGATTCGCTATGTTTTATTTTACTTGCTTATTTCTTGTCTGCCGCATGCATGTAAATTTCACCGCACGTTTTTCACGGACTTGTCTCCCTTAGACCATGATGACTTGGAGATCATTGGAAAATTTATTCGCAGGGCGAATTATGAGAATTATTTTTGATAAAAAAAAAATTGATGAAATTTTATTTGAAATAAAAAAAAGTCTACGACACCTGGTATTCCCAGGCGGTCACCCATCCAAGTACTAACCAAGCTCTACGTTGCTTAACTTCGGTGATCGGACGAGAACCGGTGCTTTCAACGTGATATGGCCGTAGACATTAGATAGGGTTTATATTGCGTACATAAAGATACAGTTGTGAAAGACATTTCAATTATTTTAATTTCATGTTTCAGATATTTATATTTTAGTGTAATAAAAGCTATATGTTACTCACTGACTCACTCCATAGAAATGTTTACTTTGTTTTGTAAAGGGGGGGGGGGGGGGGGTTGAACGCGCACTTGCTACTGTTGCGAATGTGAAAAAGGGGGGGGGGGGGTCTTGTAAGACGCCTTGTGGTTTTTTTTTATTTGATGATATGACAGAATACACTTGTGTTTGTAGATGATGAGAGGGATTGATATATCATCGGGCACTTTCTATTACACGAAAAGAGGGCGGGGGGGGGGGGGGATAAATAATATTTATCTGTATTACAAAAGTAAAATTCAATTGTGGGATATGCAAGTATAATGTGTTGTTGCTGTTGTAATTTGTTTTTGGTGTATATGTTCATTTTTTCCATTGATAATTTATCTATTTTGATTTCATTGATATGTACACTGTATTTCTATTGTATTGTATAGAGACATCTTTTCGAAAAAATTTCATGGCTCTAAAAAGAGCCGTTTGCAGTTATATCTGTAGTAACCGCTCAGTACTCCTCATCTGATCCGGAGTCTGACATGTCGTCGGAGATGATCTGTACATCTTCTCCAAACATTTCACGCCTTAGGTCTGCTACTGTCTGTGCTTTGTTGTGAGCGTAGTCGTAGTACATGTTTCTGAGTCCCTCAACAACTGCCAGTCTCAGTCTAAGGCTGTATCTGAAGGAACGATGATTCTCTGCCTTGGCTCTACTGTATCGGGACTGGAGGTCAGACATCTTGTAGTTGAGTTGGACAATCTGCTCACACGCTCTTTTAAAGCGACGTTCGCTGTCCATCAACGAAAAACGCTTGTCCATAGTCTTTCTTCTGGGACTGGTACTTTGGATAGCTTTCATCTTGATATAGGATATAGCACTAGAAGATGCAGTAAGTGTTTTCGATTTGCAGTGTAGGATTTGTGATGTCCTTGCTCTTCGCGCACCCCACTATATAGCGCACAGTGGCATTGCTAATTGAGAAACTCGTTTCATTTCATAAGGCGACACGAGTCGCCTGAATAAACAAGTTATTATCTGTCTCAAATGCTGTGCCAGGTGCCATGATTGCTGAGCTTGGGCTGACAATTATCTACCCTAATATACCGTTATTTCGCTTCTTCAAAATTGAGATACATAATTATGTGTATTGTATAAGGTAATTAATTAAGCATATAATATTTGATAATCATTAATAATCGGTAATTCATACATGGACAAAATATCGTTTCATTGTTTTTTGTAATGCGATTGATTCGCTATGTTTTATTTTACTTGCTTATTTCTTGTCTGCCGCATGCATGTAAATTTCACCGCACGTTTTTCACGGACTTGTCTCCCTTAGACCATGATGACTTGGAGATCATTGGAAAATTTATTCGCAGGGCGAATTATGAGAATTATTTTTGAAAAAAAAAAAATTGATGAAATTTTATTTGAAATAAAAAAAAGTCTACGACACCTGGTATTCCCAGGCGGTCACCCATCCAAGTACTAACCAAGCTCTACGTTGCTTAACTTCGGTGATCGGACGAGAACCGGTGCTTTCAACGTGATATGGCCGTAGACATTAGATAGGGTTTATATTGCGTACATAAAGATACAGTTGTGAAAGAAATTTCAATTATTTTAATTTCATGTTTCAGATATTTATATTTTAGTGTAATAAAAGCTATATGTTACTCACTGACTCACTCCATAGAAATGTTTACTTTGTTTTGTAAAGGGGGGGGGGGGGGTTGAACGCGCACTTGCTACTGTTGCGAATGTGAAAAAGGGGGGGGGGTCTTGTAAGACGCCTTGTGGTTTTTTTTTATTTGATGATATGACAGAATACACTTGTGTTTGTAGATGATGAGAGGGATTGATATATCATCGGGCACTTTCTATTACACGAAAAGAGGGCGGGGGGGGGGGGGGATAAATAATATTTATCTGTATACCAAAAGTAAAATTCAATTGTGGGATATGCAAGTGTAATGTGTTGTTGCTGTTGTAATTTGTTTTTGGTGTATATGTTCATTTTTTCCATTGATAATTTATCTATTTTGATTTCATTGATATGTACACTGTATTTCTATTGTATTGTATAGAGACATCTTTTCGAAAAAATTTCATGGCTCTAAAAAGAGCCGTTTGCAGTTATATCTGTAGTAACCGCTCAGTACTCCTCATCTGATCCGGAGTCTGACATGTCGTCGGAGATGATCTGTACATCTTCTCCAAACATTTCACGCCTTAGGTCTGCTACTGTCTGTGCTTTGTTGTGAGCGTAGTCGTAGTACATGTTTCTGAGTCCCTCAACAACTGCCAGTCTCAGTCTAAGGCTGTATCTGAAGGAACGATGATTCTCTGCCTTGGCTCTACTGTATCGGGACTGGAGGTCAGACATCTTGTAGTTGAGTTGGACAATCTGCTCACACGCTCTTTTAAAGCGACGTTCGCTGTCCATCAACGAAAAACGCTTGTCCATAGTCTTTCTTCTGGGACTGGTACTTTGGATAGCTTTCATCTTGATATAGGATATAGCACTAGAAGATGCAGTAAGTGTTTTCGATTTGCAGTGTAGGATTTGTGATGTCCTTGCTCTTCGCGCACCCCACTATATAGCGCACAGTGGCATTGCTAATTGAGAAACTCGTTTCATTTCATAAGGCGACACGAGTCGCCTGAATAAACAAGTTATTATCTGTCTCAAATGCTGTGCCAGGTGCCATGATTGCTGAGCTTGGGCTGACAATTATCTACCCTAATATACCGCTATTTCGCTTCTTCAAAATTGAGATACATAATTATGTGTATTGTATAAGGTAATTAATTAAGCATATAATATTTCGTTAATCATTAATAATCGGTAATTCATACATGGACAAAATATCGTTTCATTGTTTTTTGTAATGCGATTGATTCGCTATGTTTTATTTTACTTGCTTATTTCTTGTCTGCCGCATGCATGTAAATTTCACCGCACGTTTTTCACGGACTTGTCTCCCTTAGACCATGATGACTTGGAGATCATTGGAAAATTTATTCGCAGGGCGAATTATGAGAATTATTTTTGATAAAAAAAAAATTGATGAAATTTTATTTGAAATAAAAAAAAGTCTACGACACCTGGTATTCCCAGGCGGTCACCCATCCAAGTACTAACCAAGCTCTACGTTGCTTAACTTCGGTGATCGGACGAGAACCGGTGCTTTCAACGTGATATGGCCGTAGACATTAGATAGGGTTTATATTGCGTACATAAAGATACAGTTGTGAAAGAAATTTCAATTATTTTAATTTCATGTTTCAGATATTTATATTTTAGTGTAATAAAAGCTATATGTTACTCACTGACTCACTCCATAGAAATGTTTACTTTGTTTTGTAAAGGGGGGGGGGGGGGGGGTTGAACGCGCACTTGCTACTGTTGCGAATGTGAAAAAGGGGGGGGGGGGGTCTTGTAAGACGCCTTGTGGTTTTTTTTTATTTGATGATATGACAGAATACACTTGTGTTTGTAGATGATGAGAGGGATTGATATATCATCGGGCACTTTCTATTACACGAAAAGAGGGCGGGGGGGGGATAAATAATATTTATCTGTATACCAAAAGTAAAATTCAATTGTGGGATATGCAAGTGTAATGTGTTGTTGCTGTTGTAATTTGTTTTTGGTGTATATGTTCATTTTTTCCATTGATAATTTATCTATTTTGATTTCATTGATATGTACACTGTATTTCTATTGTATTGTATAGAGACATCTTTTCGAAAAAATTTCATGGCTCTAAAAAGAGCCGTTTGCAGTTATATCTGTAGTAACCGCTCAGTACTCCTCATCTGATCCGGAGTCTGACATGTCGTCGGAGATGATCTGTACATCTTCTCCAAACATTTCACGCCTTAGGTCTGCTACTGTCTGTGCTTTGTTGTGAGCGTAGTCGTAGTACATGTTTCTGAGTCCCTCAACAACTGCCAGTCTCAGTCTAAGGCTGTATCTGAAGGAACGATGATTCTCTGCCTTGGCTCTACTGTATCGGGACTGGAGGTCAGACATCTTGTAGTTGAGTTGGACAATCTGCTCACACGCTCTTTTAAAGCGACGTTCGCTGTCCATCAACGAAAAACGCTTGTCCATAGTCTTTCTTCTGGGACTGGTACTTTGGATAGCTTTCATCTTGATATAGGATATAGCACTAGAAGATGCAGTAAGTGTTTTCGATTTGCAGTGTAGGATTTGTGATGTCCTTGCTCTTCGCGCACCCCACTATATAGCGCACAGTGGCATTGCTAATTGAGAAACTCGTTTCATTTCATAAGGCGACACGAGTCGCCTGAATAAACAAGTTATTATCTGTCTCAAATGCTGTGCCAGGTGCCATGATTGCTGAGCTTGGGCTGACAATTATCTACCCTAATATACCGTTATTTCGCTTCTTCAAAATTGAGATACATAATTATGTGTATTGTGTAAGGTAATTAATTAAGCATATAATATTTGATAATCATTAATAATCGGTAATTCATACATGGACAATTTATCGTTTCATTGTTTTTTGTAATGCGATTGATTCGCTATGTTTTATTTTACTTGCTTATTTCTTGTCTGCCGCATGCATGTAAATTTCACCGCACGTTTTTCACGGACTTGTCTCCCTTAGACCATGATGACTTGGAGATCATTGGAAAATTTATTCGCAGGGCGAATTATGAGAATTATTTTTGATAAAAAAAAAATTGATGAAATTTTATTTGAAATAAAAAAAAGTCTACGACACCTGGTATTCCCAGGCGGTCACCCATCCAAGTACTAACCAAGCTCTACGTTGCTTAACTTCGGTGATCGGACGAGAACCGGTGCTTTCAACGTGATATGGCCGTAGACATTAGATAGGGTTTATATTGCGTACATAAAGATACAGTTGTGAAAGAAATTTCAATTATTTTAATTTCATGTTTCAGATATTTATATTTTAGTGTAATAAAAGCTATATGTTACTCACTGACTCACTCCATAGAAATGTTTACTTTGTTTTGTAAAGGGGGGGGGGGGGTTGAACGCGCACTTGCTACTGTTGCGAATGTGAAAAAGGGGGGGGGGGTCTTGTAAGACGCCTTGTGGTTTTTTTTTATTTGATGATATGACAGAATACACTTGTGTTTGTAGATGATGAGAGGGATTGATATATCATCGGGCACTTTCTATTACACGAAAAGAGGGCGGGGGGGGGGGGGGGGATAAATAATATTTATCTGTATTACAAAAGTAAAATTCAATTGTGGGATATGCAAGTATAATGTGTTGTTGCTGTTGTAATTTGTTTTTG
Source organism: Magallana angulata (assembly GCF_025612915.1). NCBI lineage: Eukaryota > Metazoa > Mollusca > Bivalvia > Ostreida > Ostreidae > Magallana > Magallana angulata. The sequence goes on from NC_069111.1 coordinate 43,355,109, forward strand.
GTGTATATGTTCATTTTTTCCATTGATAATTTATCTATTTTGATTTCATTGATATGTACACTGTATTTCTATTGTATTGTATAGAGACATCTTTTCGAAAAAATTTCATGGCTCTAAAAAGAGCCGTTTGCAGTTATATCTGTAGTAACCGCTCAGTACTCCTCATCTGATCCGGAGTCTGACATGTCGTCGGAGATGATCTGTACATCTTCTCCAAACATTTCACGCCTTAGGTCTGCTACTGTCTGTGCTTTGTTGTGAGCGTAGTCGTAGTACATGTTTCTGAGTCCCTCAACAACTGCCAGTCTCAGTCTAAGGCTGTATCTGAAGGAACGATGATTCTCTGCCTTGGCTCTACTGTATCGGGACTGGAGGTCAGACATCTTGTAGTTGAGTTGGACAATCTGCTCACACGCTCTTTTAAAGCGACGTTCGCTGTCCATCAACGAAAAACGCTTGTCCATAGTCTTTCTTCTGGGACTGGTACTTTGGATAGCTTTCATCTTGATATAGGATATAGCACTAGAAGATGCAGTAAGTGTTTTCGATTTGCAGTGTAGGATTTGTGATGTCCTTGCTCTTCGCGCACCCCACTATATAGCGCACAGTGGCATTGCTAATTGAGAAACTCGTTTCATTTCATAAGGCGACACGAGTCGCCTGAATAAACAAGTTATTATCTGTCTCAAATGCTGTGCCAGGTGCCATGATTGCTGAGCTTGGGCTGACAATTATCTACCCTAATATACCGTTATTTCGCTTCTTCAAAATTGAGATACATAATTATGTGTATTGTATAAGGTAATTAATTAAGCATATAATATTTGATAATCATTAATAATCGGTAATTCATACATGGACAAAATATCGTTTCATTGTTTTTTGTAATGCGATTGATTCGCTATGTTTTATTTTACTTGCTTATTTCTTGTCTGCCGCATGCATGTAAATTTCACCGCACGTTTTTCACGGACTTGTCTCCCTTAGACCATGATGACTTGGAGATCATTGGAAAATTTATTCGCAGGGCGAATTATGAGAATTATTTTTGAAAAAAAAAAAATTGATGAAATTTTATTTGAAATAAAAAAAAGTCTACGACACCTGGTATTCCCAGGCGGTCACCCATCCAAGTACTAACCAAGCTCTACGTTGCTTAACTTCGGTGATCGGACGAGAACCGGTGCTTTCAACGTGATATGGCCGTAGACATTAGATAGGGTTTATATTGCGTACATAAAGATACAGTTGTGAAAGAAATTTCAATTATTTTAATTTCATGTTTCAGATATTTATATTTTAGTGTAATAAAAGCTATATGTTACTCACTGACTCACTCCATAGAAATGTTTACTTTGTTTTGTAAAGGGGGGGGGGGGGGGGGGTTGAACGCGCACTTGCTACTGTTGCGAATGTGAAAAAGGGGGGGGGGGGTCTTGTAAGACGCCTTGTGGTTTTTTTTTATTTGATGATATGACAGAATACACTTGTGTTTGTAGATGATGAGAGGGATTGATATATCATCGGGCACTTTCTATTACACGAAAAGAGGGCGGGGGGGGGGGGGGATAAATAATATTTATCTGTATACCAAAAGTAAAATTCAATTGTGGGATATGCAAGTGTAATGTGTTGTTGCTGTTGTAATTTGTTTTTGGTGTATATGTTCATTTTTTCCATTGATAATTTATCTATTTTGATTTCATTGATATGTACACTGTATTTCTATTGTATTGTATAGAGACATCTTTTCGAAAAAATTTCATGGCTCTAAAAAGAGCCGTTTGCAGTTATATCTGTAGTAACCGCTCAGTACTCCTCATCTGATCCGGAGTCTGACATGTCGTCGGAGATGATCTGTACATCTTCTCCAAACATTTCACGCCTTAGGTCTGCTACTGTCTGTGCTTTGTTGTGAGCGTAGTCGTAGTACATGTTTCTGAGTCCCTCAACAACTGCCAGTCTCAGTCTAAGGCTGTATCTGAAGGAACGATGATTCTCTGCCTTGGCTCTACTGTATCGGGACTGGAGGTCAGACATCTTGTAGTTGAGTTGGACAATCTGCTCACACGCTCTTTTAAAGCGACGTTCGCTGTCCATCAACGAAAAACGCTTGTCCATAGTCTTTCTTCTGGGACTGGTACTTTGGATAGCTTTCATCTTGATATAGGATATAGCACTAGAAGATGCAGTAAGTGTTTTCGATTTGCAGTGTAGGATTTGTGATGTCCTTGCTCTTCGCGCACCCCACTATATAGCGCACAGTGGCATTGCTAATTGAGAAACTCGTTTCATTTCATAAGGCGACACGAGTCGCCTGAATAAACAAGTTATTATCTGTCTCAAATGCTGTGCCAGGTGCCATGATTGCTGAGCTTGGGCTGACAATTATCTACCCTAATATACCGCTATTTCGCTTCTTCAAAATTGAGATACATAATTATGTGTATTGTATAAGGTAATTAATTAAGCATATAATATTTCGTTAATCATTAATAATCGGTAATTCATACATGGACAAAATATCGTTTCATTGTTTTTTGTAATGCGATTGATTCGCTATGTTTTATTTTACTTGCTTATTTCTTGTCTGCCGCATGCATGTAAATTTCACCGCACGTTTTTCACGGACTTGTCTCCCTTAGACCATGATGACTTGGAGATCATTGGAAAATTTATTCGCAGGGCGAATTATGAGAATTATTTTTGATAAAAAAAAAATTGATGAAATTTTATTTGAAATAAAAAAAAGTCTACGACACCTGGTATTCCCAGGCGGTCACCCATCCAAGTACTAACCAAGCTCTACGTTGCTTAACTTCGGTGATCGGACGAGAACCGGTGCTTTCAACGTGATATGGCCGTAGACATTAGATAGGGTTTATATTGCGTACATAAAGATACAGTTGTGAAAGAAATTTCAATTATTTTAATTTCATGTTTCAGATATTTATATTTTAGTGTAATAAAAGCTATATGTTACTCACTGACTCACTCCATAGAAATGTTTACTTTGTTTTGTAAAGGGGGGGGGGGGGGGTTGAACGCGCACTTGCTACTGTTGCGAATGTGAAAAAGGGGGGGGGGTCTTGTAAGACGCCTTGTGGTTTTTTTTTATTTGATGATATGACAGAATACACTTGTGTTTGTAGATGATGAGAGGGATTGATATATCATCGGGCACTTTCTATTACACGAAAAGAGGGCGGGGGGGGATAAATAATATTTATCTGTATACCAAAAGTAAAATTCAATTGTGGGATATGCAAGTGTAATGTGTTGTTGCTGTTGTAATTTGTTTTTGGTGTATATGTTCATTTTTTCCATTGATAATTTATCTATTTTGATTTCATTGATATGTACACTGTATTTCTATTGTATTGTATAGAGACATCTTTTCGAAAAAATTTCATGGCTCTAAAAAGAGCCGTTTGCAGTTATATCTGTAGTAACCGCTCAGTACTCCTCATCTGATCCGGAGTCTGACATGTCGTCGGAGATGATCTGTACATCTTCTCCAAACATTTCACGCCTTAGGTCTGCTACTGTCTGTGCTTTGTTGTGAGCGTAGTCGTAGTACATGTTTCTGAGTCCCTCAACAACTGCCAGTCTCAGTCTAAGGCTGTATCTGAAGGAACGATGATTCTCTGCCTTGGCTCTACTGTATCGGGACTGGAGGTCAGACATCTTGTAGTTGAGTTGGACAATCTGCTCACACGCTCTTTTAAAGCGACGTTCGCTGTCCATCAACGAAAAACGCTTGTCCATAGTCTTTCTTCTGGGACTGGTACTTTGGATAGCTTTCATCTTGATATAGGATATAGCACTAGAAGATGCAGTAAGTGTTTTCGATTTGCAGTGTAGGATTTGTGATGTCCTTGCTCTTCGCGCACCCCACTATATAGCGCACAGTGGCATTGCTAATTGAGAAACTCGTTTCATTTCATAAGGCGACACGAGTCGCCTGAATAAACAAGTTATTATCTGTCTCAAATGCTGTGCCAGGTGCCAGGATTGCTGAGCTTGGGCTGACAATTATCTACCCTAATATACCGCTATTTCGCTTCTTCAAAATTGAGATACATAATTATGTGTATTGTATAAGGTAATTAATTAAGCATATAATATTTCGTTAATCATTAATAATCGGTAATTCATACATGGACAAAATATCGTTTCATTGTTTTTTGTAATGCGATTGATTCGCTATGTTTTATTTTACTTGCTTATTTCTTGTCTGCCGCATGCATGTAAATTTCACCGCACGTTTTTCACGGACTTGTCTCCCTTAGACCATGATGACTTGGAGATCATTGGAAAATTTATTCGCAGGGCGAATTATGAGAATTATTTTTGATAAAAAAAAAATTGATGAAATTTTATTTGAAATAAAAAAAAGTCTACGACACCTGGTATTCCCAGGCGGTCACCCATCCAAGTACTAACCAAGCTCTACGTTGCTTAACTTCGGTGATCGGACGAGAACCGGTGCTTTCAACGTGATATGGCCGTAGACATTAGATAGGGTTTATATTGCGTACATAAAGATACAGTTGTGAAAGAAATTTCAATTATTTTAATTTCATGTTTCAGATATTTATATTTTAGTGTAATAAAAGCTATATGTTACTCACTGACTCACTCCATAGAAATGTTTACTTTGTTTTGTAAAGGGGGGGGGGGGGGTTGAACGCGCACTTGCTACTGTTGCGAATGTGAAAAAGGGGGGGGGGGGTCTTGTAAGACGCCTTGTGGTTTTTTTTTATTTGATGATATGACAGAATACACTTGTGTTTGTAGATGATGAGAGGGATTGATATATCATCGGGCACTTTCTATTACACGAAAAGAGGGCGGGGGGGGGGGGGGATAAATAATATTTATCTGTATTACAAAAGTAAAATTCAATTGTGGGATATGCAAGTGTAATGTGTTGTTGCTGTTGTAATTTGTTTTTGGTGTATATGTTCATTTTTTCCATTGATAATTTATCTATTTTGATTTCATTGATATGTACACTGTATTTCTATTGTATTGTATAGAGACATCTTTTCGAAAAAATTTCATGGCTCTAAAAAGAGCCGTTTGCAGTTATATCTGTAGTAACCGCTCAGTACTCCTCATCTGATCCGGAGTCTGACATGTCGTCGGAGATGATCTGTACATCTTCTCCAAACATTTCACGCCTTAGGTCTGCTACTGTCTGTGCTTTGTTGTGAGCGTAGTCGTAGTACATGTTTCTGAGTCCCTCAACAACTGCCAGTCTCAGTCTAAGGCTGTATCTGAAGGAACGATGATTCTCTGCCTTGGCTCTACTGTATCGGGACTGGAGGTCAGACATCTTGTAGTTGAGTTGGACAATCTGCTCACACGCTCTTTTAAAGCGACGTTCGCTGTCCATCAACGAAAAACGCTTGTCCATAGTCTTTCTTCTGGGACTGGTACTTTGGATAGCTTTCATCTTGATATAGGATATAGCACTAGAAGATGCAGTAAGTGTTTTCGATTTGCAGTGTAGGATTTGTGATGTCCTTGCTCTTCGCGCACCCCACTATATAGCGCACAGTGGCATTGCTAATTGAGAAACTCGTTTCATTTCATAAGGCGACACGAGTCGCCTGAATAAACAAGTTATTATCTGTCTCAAATGCTGTGCCAGGTGCCAGGATTGCTGAGCTTGGGCTGACAATTATCTACCCTAATATACCGCTATTTCGCTTCTTCAAAATTGAGATACATAATTATGTGTATTGTATGAGGTAATTAATTAAGCATATAATATTTGATAATCATTAATAATCGGTAATTCATACATGGACAAAATATCGTTTCATTGTTTTTTGTAATGCGATTGATTCGCTATGTTTTATTTTACTTGCTTATTTCTTGTCTGCCGCATGCATGTAAATTTCACCGCACGTTTTTCACGGACTTGTCTCCCTTAGACCATGATGACTTGGAGATCATTGGAAAATTTATTCGCAGGGCGAATTATGAGAATTATTTTTGATAAAAAAAAAATTGATGAAATTTTATTTGAAATAAAAAAAAGTCTACGACACCTGGTATTCCCAGGCGGTCACCCATCCAAGTACTAACCAAGCTCTACGTTGCTTAACTTCGGTGATCGGACGAGAACCGGTGCTTTCAACGTGATATGGCCGTAGACATTAGATAGGGTTTATATTGCGTACATAAAGATACAGTTGTGAAAGAAATTTCAATTATTTTAATTTCATGTTTTAGATATTTATATTTTAGTGTAATAAAAGCTATATGTTACTCACTGACTCACTCCATAGAAATGTTTACTTTGTTTTGTAAAGGGGGGGGGGGGGGTTGAACGCGCACTTGCTACTGTTGCGAATGTGAAAAAGGGGGGGGGGGGTCTTGTAAGACGCCTTGTGGTTTTTTTTTATTTGATGATATGACAGAATACACTTGTGTTTGTAGATGATGAGAGGGATTGATATATCATCGGGCACTTTCTATTACACGAAAAGAGGGCGGGGGGGGGGGGGGGGGGGATAAATAATATTTATCTGTATTACAAAAGTAAAATTCAATTGTGGGATATGCAAGTGTAATGTGTTGTTGCTGTTGTAATTTGTCTTGGTGTATATGTTCATTTTTTCCATTGATAATTTATCTATTTTGATTTCATTGATATGTACACTGTATTTCTATTGTATTGTATAGAGACATCTTTTCGAAAAAATTTCATGGCTCTAAAAAGAGCCGTTTGCAGTTATATCTGTAGTAACCGCTCAGTACTCCTCATCTGATCCGGAGTCTGACATGTCGTCGGAGATGATCTGTACATCTTCTCCAAACATTTCACGCCTTAGGTCTGCTACTGTCTGTGCTTTGTTGTGAGCGTAGTCGTAGTACATGTTTCTGAGTCCCTCAACAACTGCCAGTCTCAGTCTAAGGCTGTATCTGAAGGAACGATGATTCTCTGCCTTGGCTCTACTGTATCGGGACTGGAGGTCAGACATCTTGTAGTTGAGTTGGACAATCTGCTCACACGCTCTTTTAAAGCGACGTTCGCTGTCCATCAACGAAAAACGCTTGTCCATAGTCTTTCTTCTGGGACTGGTACTTTGGATAGCTTTCATCTTGATATAGGATATAGCACTAGAAGATGCAGTAAGTGTTTTCGATTTGCAGTGTAGGATTTGTGATGTCCTTGCTCTTCGCGCACCCCACTATATAGCGCACAGTGGCATTGCTAATTGAGAAACTCGTTTCATTTCATAAGGCGACACGAGTCGCCTGAATAAACAAGTTATTATCTGTCTCAAATGCTGTGCCAGGTGCCAGGATTGCTGAGCTTGGGCTGACAATTATCTACCCTAATATACCGCTATTTCGCTTCTTCAAAATTGAGATACATAATTATGTGTATTGTATAAGGTAATTAATTAAGCATATAATATTTGATAATCATTAATAATCGGTAATTCATACATGGACAAAATATCGTTTCATTGTTTTTTGTAATGCGATTGATTCGCTATGTTTTATTTTACTTGCTTATTTCTTGTCTGCCGCATGCATGTAAATTTCACCGCACGTTTTTCACGGACTTGTCTCCCTTAGACCATGATGACTTGGAGATCATTGGAAAATTTATTCGCAGGGCGAATTATGAGAATTATTTTTGATAAAAAAAAAATTGATGAAATTTTATTTGAAATAAAAAAAAGTCTACGACACCTGGTATTCCCAGGCGGTCACCCATCCAAGTACTAACCAAGCTCTACGTTGCTTAACTTCGGTGATCGGACGAGAACCGGTGCTTTCAACGTGATATGGCCGTAGACATTAGATAGGGTTTATATTGCGTACATAAAGATACAGTTGTGAAAGAAATTTCAATTATTTTAATTTCATGTTTCAGATATTTATATTTTAGTGTAATAAAAGCTATATGTTACTCACTGACTCACTCCATAGAAATGTTTACTTTGTTTTGTAAAGGGGGGGGGGGGGTTGAACGCGCACTTGCTACTGTTGCGAATGTGAAAAGGGGGGGGGGGGTCTTGTAAGACGCCTTGTGGTTTTTTTTTTATTTGATGATATGACAGAATACACTTGTGTTTGTAGATGATGAGAGGGATTGATATATCATCGGGCACTTTCTATTACACGAAAAGAGGGCGGGGGGGGGGATAAATAATATTTATCTGTATACCAAAAGTAAAATTCAATTGTGGGATATGCAAGTGTAATGTGTTGTTGCTGTTGTAATTTGTTTTTGGTGTATATGTTCATTTTTTCCATTGATAATTTATCTATTTTGATTTCATTGATATGTACACTGTATTTCTATTGTATTGTATAGAGACATCTTTTCGAAAAAATGTCATGGCTCTAAAAAGAGCCGTTTGCAGTTATATCTGTAGTAACCGCTCAGTACTCCTCATCTGATCCGGAGTCTGACATGTCGTCGGAGATGATCTGTACATCTTCTCCAAACATTTCACGCCTTAGGTCTGCTACTGTCTGTGCTTTGTTGTGAGCGTAGTCGTAGTACATGTTTCTGAGTCCCTCAACAACTGCCAGTCTCAGTCTAAGGCTGTATCTGAAGGAACGATGATTCTCTGCCTTGGCTCTACTGTATCGGGACTGGAGGTCAGACATCTTGTAGTTGAGTTGGACAATCTGCTCACACGCTCTTTTAAAGCGACGTTCGCTGTCCATCAACGAAAAACGCTTGTCCATAGTCTTTCTTCTGGGACTGGTACTTTGGATAGCTTTCATCTTGATATAGGATATAGCACTAGAAGATGCAGTAAGTGTTTTCGATTTGCAGTGTAGGATTTGTGATGTCCTTGCTCTTCGCGCACCCCACTATATAGCGCACAGTGGCATTGCTAATTGAGAAACTCGTTTCATTTCATAAGGCGACACGAGTCGCCTGAATAAACAAGTTATTATCTGTCTCAAATGCTGTGCCAGGTGCCAGGATTGCTGAGCTTGGGCTGACAATTATCTACCCTAATATACCGCTATTTCGCTTCTTCAAAATTGAGATACATAATTATGTGTATTGTATAAGGTAATTAATTAAGCATATAATATTTCGTTAATCATTAATAATCGGTAATTCATACATGGACAAAATATCGTTTCATTGTTTTTTGTAATGCGATTGATTCGCTATGTTTTATTTTACTTGCTTATTTCTTGTCTGCCGCATGCATGTAAATTTCACCGCACGTTTTTCACGGACTTGTCTCCCTTAGACCATGATGACTTGGAGATCATTGGAAAATTTATTCGCAGGGCGAATTATGAGAATTATTTTTGATAAAAAAAAAATTGATGAAATTTTATTTGAAATAAAAAAAAGTCTACGACACCTGGTATTCCCAGGCGGTCACCCATCCAAGTACTAACCAAGCTCTACGTTGCTTAACTTCGGTGATCGGACGAGAACCGGTGCTTTCAACGTGATATGGCCGTAGACATTAGATAGGGTTTATATTGCGTACATAAAGATACAGTTGTGAAAGAAATTTCAATTATTTTAATTTCATGTTTCAGATATTTATATTTTAGTGTAATAAAAGCTATATGTTACTCACTGACTCACTCCATAGAAATGTTTACTTTGTTTTGTAAAGGGGGGGGGGGGGGGTTGAACGCGCACTTGCTACTGTTGCGAATGTGAAAAAGGGGGGGGGGGGTCTTGTAAGACGCCTTGTGGTTTTTTTTTATTTGATGATATGACAGAATACACTTGTGTTTGTAGATGATGAGAGGGATTGATATATCATCGGGCACTTTCTATTACACGAAAAGAGGGCGGGGGGGGGGGATAAATAATATTTATCTGTATTACAAAAGTAAAATTCAATTGTGGGATATGCAAGTGTAATGTGTTGTTGCTGTTGTAATTTGTTTTTGGTGTATATGTTCATTTTTTCCATTGATAATTTATCTATTTTGATTTCATTGATATGTACACTGTATTTCTATTGTATTGTATAGAGACATCTTTTCGAAAAAATTTCATGGCTCTAAAAAGAGCCGTTTGCAGTTATATCTGTAGTAACCGCTCAGTACTCCTCATCTGATCCGGAGTCTGACATGTCGTCGGAGATGATCTGTACATCTTCTCCAAACATTTCACGCCTTAGGTCTGCTACTGTCTGTGCTTTGTTGTGAGCGTAGTCGTAGCACATGTTTCTGAGTCCCTCAACAACTGCCAGTCTCAGTCTAAGGCTGTATCTGAAGGAACGATGATTCTCTGCCTTGGCTCTACTGTATCGGGACTGGAGGTCAGACATCTTGTAGTTGAGTTGGACAATCTGCTCACACGCTCTTTTAAAGCGACGTTCGCTGTCCATCAACGAAAAACGCTTGTCCATAGTCTTTCTTCTGGGACTGGTACTTTGGATAGCTTTCATCTTGATATAGGATATAGCACTAGAAGATGCAGTAAGTGTTTTCGATTTGCAGTGTAGGATTTGTGATGTCCTTGCTCTTCGCGCACCCCACTATATAGCGCACAGTGGCATTGCTAATTGAGAAACTCGTTTCATTTCATAAGGCGACACGAGTCGCCTGAATAAACAAGTTATTATCTGTCTCAAATGCTGTGCCAGGTGCCAGGATTGCTGAGCTTGGGCTGACAATTATCTACCCTAATATACCGCTATTTCGCTTCTTCAAAATTGAGATACATAATTATGTGTATTGTATGAGGTAATTAATTAAGCATATAATATTTGATAATCATTAATAATCGGTAATTCATACATGGACAAAATATCGTTTCATTGTTTTTTGTAATGCGATTGATTCGCTATGTTTTATTTTACTTGCTTATTTCTTGTCTGCCGCATGCATGTAAATTTCACCGCACGTTTTTCACGGACTTGTCTCCCTTAGACCATGATGACTTGGAGATCATTGGAAAATTTATTCGCAGGGCGAATTATGAGAATTATTTTTGAAAAAAAAAAAATTGATGAAATTTTATTTGAAATAAAAAAAAGTCTACGACACCTGGTATTCCCAGGCGGTCACCCATCCAAGTACTAACCAAGCTCTACGTTGCTTAACTTCGGTGATCGGACGAGAACCGGTGCTTTCAACGTGATATGGCCGTAGACATTAGATAGGGTTTATATTGCGTACATAAAGATACAGTTGTGAAAGAAATTTCAATTATTTTAATTTCATGTTTCAGATATTTATATTTTAGTGTAATAAAAGCTATATGTTACTCACTGACTCACTCCATAGAAATGTTTACTTTGTTTTGTAAAGGGGGGGGGGGGGGGGGGGTTGAACGCGCACTTGCTACTGTTGCGAATGTGAAAAAGGGGGGGGGGTCTTGTAAGACGCCTTGTGGTTTTTTTTATTTGATGATATGACAGAATACACTTGTGTTTGTAGATGATGAGAGGGATTGATATATCATCGGGCACTTTCTATTACACGAAAAGAGGGCGGGGGGGGGGGGGGGGATAAATAATATTTATCTGTATTACAAAAGTAAAATTCAATTGTGGGATATGCAAGTATAATGTGTTGTTGCTGTTGTAATTTGTTTTTGGTGTATATGTTCATTTTTTCCATTGATAATTTATCTATTTTGATTTCATTGATATGTACACTGTATTTCTATTGTATTGTATAGAGACATCTTTTCGAAAAAATTTCATGGCTCTAAAAAGAGCCGTTTGCAGTTATATCTGTAGTAACCGCTCAGTACTCCTCATCTGATCCGGAGTCTGACATGTCGTCGGAGATGATCTGTACATCTTCTCCAAACATTTCACGCCTTAGGTCTGCTACTGTCTGTGCTTTGTTGTGAGCGTAGTCGTAGTACATGTTTCTGAGTCCCTCAACAACTGCCAGTCTCAGTCTAAGGCTGTATCTGAAGGAACGATGATTCTCTGCCTTGGCTCTACTGTATCGGGACTGGAGGTCAGACATCTTGTAGTTGAGTTGGACAATCTGCTCACACGCTCTTTTAAAGCGACGTTCGCTGTCCATCAACGAAAAACGCTTGTCCATAGTCTTTCTTCTGGGACTGGTACTTTGGATAGCTTTCATCTTGATATAGGATATAGCACTAGAAGATGCAGTAAGTGTTTTCGATTTGCAGTGTAGGATTTGTGATGTCCTTGCTCTTCGCGCACCCCACTATATAGCGCACAGTGGCATTGCTAATTGAGAAACTCGTTTCATTTCATAAGGCGACACGAGTCGCCTGAATAAACAAGTTATTATCTGTCTCAAATGCTGTGCCAGGTGCCAGGATTACTGAGCTTGGGCTGACAATTATCTACCCTAATATACCGCTATTTCGCTTCTTCAAAATTGAGATACATAATTATGTGTATTGTATAAGGTAATTAATTAAGCATATAATATTTGATAATCATTAATAATCGGTAATTCATACATGGACAAAATATCGTTTCATTGTTTTTTGTAATGCGATTGATTCGCTATGTTTTATTTTACTTGCTTATTTCTTGTCTGCCGCATGCATGTAAATTTCACGGCACGTTTTTCACGGACTTGTCTCCCTTAGACCATGATGACTTGGAGATCATTGGAAAATTTATTCGCAGGGCGAATTATGAGAATTATTTTTGATAAAAAAAAAATTGATGAAATTTTATTTGAAATAAAAAAAAGTCTACGACACCTGGTATTCCCTGGGGGGGGGGGGGGTCTTGTAAGACGCCTTGTGGTTTTTTTTTATTTGATGATATGACAGAATACACTTGTGTTTGTAGATGATGAGAGGGATTGATATATCATCGGGCACTTTCTATTACACGAAAAGAGGGCGGGGGGGGGGGGGGGGGATAAATAATATTTATCTGTATACCAAAAGTAAAATTCAATTGTGGGATATGCAAGTGTAATGTGTTGTTGCTGTTGTAATTTGTTTTTGGTGTATATGTTCATTTTTTCCATTGATAATTTATCTATTTTGATTTCATTGATATGTACACTGTATTTCTATTGTATTGTATAGAGACATCTTTTCGAAAAAATTTCATGGCTCTAAAAAGAGCCGTTTGCAGTTATATCTGTAGTAACCGCTCAGTACTCCTCATCTGATCCGGAGTCTGACATGTCGTCGGAGATGATCTGTACATCTTCTCCAAACATTTCACGCCTTAGGTCTGCTACTGTCTGTGCTTTGTTGTGAGCGTAGTCGTAGTACATGTTTCTGAGTCCCTCAACAACTGCCAGTCTCAGTCTAAGGCTGTATCTGAAGGAACGATGATTCTCTGCCTTGGCTCTACTGTATCGGGACTGGAGGTCAGACATCTTGTAGTTGAGTTGGACAATCTGCTCACACGCTCTTTTAAAGCGACGTTCGCTGTCCATCAACGAAAAACGCTTGTCCATAGTCTTTCTTCTGGGACTGGTACTTTGGATAGCTTTCATCTTGATATAGGATATAGCACTAGAAGATGCAGTAAGTGTTTTCGATTTGCAGTGTAGGATTTGTGATGTCCTTGCTCTTCGCGCACCCCACTATATAGCGCACAGTGGCATTGCTAATTGAGAAACTCGTTTCATTTCATAAGGCGACACGAGTCGCCTGAATAAACAAGTTATTATCTGTCTCAAATGCTGTGCCAGGTGCCATGATTGCTGAGCTTGGGCTGACAATTATCTACCCTAATATACCGCTATTTCGCTTCTTCAAAATTGAGATACATAATTATGTGTATTGTATAAGGTAATTAATTAAGCATATAATATTTCGTTAATCATTAATAATCGGTATTTCATACATGGACAAAATATCGTTTCATTGTTTTTTGTAATGCGATTGATTCGCTATGTTTTATTTTACTTGCTTATTTCTTGTCTGCCGCATGCATGTAAATTTCACCGCACGTTTTTCACGGACTTGTCTCCCTTAGACCATGATGACTTGGAGATCATTGGAAAATTTATTCGCAGGGCGAATTATGAGAATTATTTTTGATAAAAAAAAAATTGATGAAATTTTATTTGAAATAAAAAAAAGTCTACGACACCTGGTATTCCCAGGCGGTCACCCATCCAAGTACTAACCAAGCTCTACGTTGCTTAACTTCGGTGATCGGACGAGAACCGGTGCTTTCAACGTGATATGGCCGTAGACATTAGATAGGGTTTATATTGCGTACATAAAGATACAGTTGTGAAAGAAATTTCAATTATTTTAATTTCATGTTTTAGATATTTATATTTTAGTGTAATAAAAGCTATATGTTACTCACTGACTCACTCCATAGAAATGTTTACTTTGTTTTGTAAAGGGGGGGGGGGGGGGGGTTGAACGCGCACTTGCTACTGTTGCGAATGTGAAAAAGGGGGGGGGGGGGTCTTGTAAGACGCCTTGTGGTTTTTTTTTATTTGATGATATGACAGAATACACTTGTGTTTGTAGATGATGAGAGGGATTGATATATCATCGGGCACTTTCTATTACACGAAAAGAGGGCGGGGGGGGGGGGGGGGGATAAATAATATTTATCTGTATTACAAAAGTAAAATTCAATTGTGGGATATGCAAGTGTAATGTGATGTTGCTGTTGTAATTTGTTTTTGGTGTATATGTTCATTTTTTCCATTGATAATTTATCTATTTTGATTTCATTGATATGTACACTGTATTTCTATTGTATTGTATAGAGACATCTTTTCGAAAAAATTTCATGGCTCTAAAAAGAGCCGTTTGCAGTTATATCTGTAGTAACCGCTCAGTACTCCTCATCTGATCCGGAGTCTGACATGTCGTCGGAGATGATCTGTACATCTTCTCCAAACATTTCACGCCTTAGGTCTGCTACTGTCTGTGCTTTGTTGTGAGCGTAGTCGTAGTACATGTTTCTGAGTCCCTCAACAACTGCCAGTCTCAGTCTAAGGCTGTATCTGAAGGAACGATGATTCTCTGCCTTGGCTCTACTGTATCGGGACTGGAGGTCAGACATCTTGTAGTTGAGTTGGACAATCTGCTCACACGCTCTTTTAAAGCGACGTTCGCTGTCCATCAACGAAAAACGCTTGTCCATAGTCTTTCTTCTGGGACTGGTACTTTGGATAGCTTTCATCTTGATATAGGATATAGCACTAGAAGATGCAGTAAGTGTTTTCGATTTGCAGTGTAGGATTTGTGATGTCCTTGCTCTTCGCGCACCCCACTATAAAGCGCACAGTGGCATTGCTAATTGAGAAACTCGTTTCATTTCATAAGGCGACACGAGTCGCCTGAATAAACAAGTTATTATCTGTCTCAAATGCTGTGCCAGGTGCCAGGATTGCTGAGCTTGGGCTGACAATTATCTACCCTAATATACCGCTATTTCGCTTCTTCAAAATTGAGATACATAATTATGTGTATTGTATAAGGTAATTAATTAAGCATATAATATTTGATAATCATTAATAATCGGTAATTCATACATGGACAAAATATCGTTTCATTGTTTTTTGTAATGCGATTGATTCGCTATGTTTTATTTTACTTGCTTATTTCTTGTCTGCCGCATGCATGTAAATTTCACCGCACGTTTTTCACGGACTTGTCTCCCTTAGACCATGATGACTTGGAGATCATTGGAAAATTTATTCGCAGGGCGAATTATGAGAATTATTTTTGATAAAAAAAAAATTGATGAAATTTTATTTGAAATAAAAAAAAGTCTACGACACCTGGTATTCCCAGGCGGTCACCCATCCAAGTACTAACCAAGCTCTACGTTGCTTAACTTCGGTGATCGGACGAGAACCGGTGCTTTCAACGTGATATGGCCGTAGACATTAGATAGGGTTTATATTGCGTACATAAAGATACAGTTGTGAAAGAAATTTCAATTATTTTAATTTCATGTTTTAGATATTTATATTTTAGTGTAATAAAAGCTATATGTTACTCACTGACTCACTCCATAGAAATGTTTACTTTGTTTTGTAAAGGGGGGGGGGGGGGGGGTTGAACGCGCACTTGCTACTGTTGCGAATGTGAAAAAGGGGGGGGGGGGGTCTTGTAAGACGCCTTGTGGTTTTTTTTTATTTGATGATATGACAGAATACACTTGTGTTTGTAGATGATGAGAGGGATTGATATATCATCGGGCACTTTCTATTACACGAAAAGAGGGCGGGGGGGGGGGGGGGATAAATAATATTTATCTGTATTACAAAAGTAAAATTCAATTGTGGGATATGCAAGTGTAATGTGTTGTTGCTGTTGTAATTTGTTTTTGGTGTATATGTTCATTTTTTCCATTGATAATTTATCTATTTTGATTTCATTGATATGTACACTGTATTTCTATTGTATTGTATAGAGACATCTTTTCGAAAAAATTTCATGGCTCTAAAAAGAGCCGTTTGCAGTTATATCTGTAGTAACCGCTCAGTACTCCTCATCTGATCCGGAGTCTGACATGTCGTCGGAGATGATCTGTACATCTTCTCCAAACATTTCACGCCTTAGGTCTGCTACTGTCTGTGCTTTGTTGTGAGCGTAGTCGTAGTACATGTTTCTGAGTCCCTCAACAACTGCCAGTCTCAGTCTAAGGCTGTATCTGAAGGAACGATGATTCTCTGCCTTGGCTCTACTGTATCGGGACTGGAGGTCAGACATCTTGTAGTTGAGTTGGACAATCTGCTCACACGCTCTTTTAAAGCGACGTTCGCTGTCCATCAACGAAAAACGCTTGTCCATAGTCTTTCTTCTGGGACTGGTACTTTGGATAGCTTTCATCTTGATATAGGATATAGCACTAGAAGATGCAGTAAGTGTTTTCGATTTGCAGTGTAGGATTTGTGATGTCCTTGCTCTTCGCGCACCCCACTATAAAGCGCACAGTGGCATTGCTAATTGAGAAACTCGTTTCATTTCATAAGGCGACACGAGTCGCCTGAATAAACAAGTTATTATCTGTCTCAAATGCTGTGCCAGGTGCCAGGATTGCTGAGCTTGGGCTGACAATTATCTACCCTAATATACCGCTATTTCGCTTCTTCAAAATTGAGATACATAATTATGTGTATTGTATAAGGTAATTAATTAAGCATATAATATTTGATAATCATTAATAATCGGTAATTCATACATGGACAAAATATCGTTTCATTGTTTTTTGTAATGCGATTGATTCGCTATGTTTTATTTTACTTGCTTATTTCTTGTCTGCCGCATGCATGTAAATTTCACCGCACGTTTTTCACGGACTTGTCTCCCTTAGACCATGATGACTTGGAGATCATTGGAAAATTTATTCGCAGGGCGAATTATGAGAATTATTTTTGATAAAAAAAAAATTGATGAAATTTTATTTGAAATAAAAAAAAGTCTACGACACCTGGTATTCCCAGGCGGTCACCCATCCAAGTACTAACCAAGCTCTACGTTGCTTAACTTCGGTGATCGGACGAGAACCGGTGCTTTCAACGTGATATGGCCGTAGACATTAGATAGGGTTTATATTGCGTACATAAAGATACAGTTGTGAAAGAAATTTCAATTATTTTAATTTCATGTTTCAGATATTTATATTTTAGTGTAATAAAAGCTATATGTTACTCACTGACTCACTCCATAGAAATGTTTACTTTGTTTTGTAAAGGGGGGGGGGGGGGGGTGAACGCGCACTTGCTACTGTTGCGAATGTGAAAAAGGGGGGGGGGGGGGGTCTTGTAAGACGCCTTGTGGTTTTTTTTTATTTGATGATATGACAGAATACACTTGTGTTTGTAGATGATGAGAGGGATTGATATATCATCGGGGCACTTTCTATTACACGAAAAGAGGGCGGGGGGGGGGGATAAATAATATTTATCTGTATTACAAAAGTAAAATTCAATTGTGGGATATGCAAGTGTAATGTGTTGTTGCTGTTGTAATTTGTTTTTGGTGTATATGTTCATTTTTTCCATTGATAATTTATCTATTTTGATTTCATTGATATGTACACTGTATTTCTATTGTATTGTATAGAGACATCTTTTCGAAAAAATTTCATGGCTCTAAAAAGAGCCGTTTGCAGTTATATCTGTAGTAACCGCTCAGTACTCCTCATCTGATCCGGAGTCTGACATGTCGTCGGAGATGATCTGTACATCTTCTCCAAACATTTCACGCCTTAGGTCTGCTACTGTCTGTGCTTTGTTGTGAGCGTAGTCGTAGTACATGTTTCTGAGTCCCTCAACAACTGCCAGTCTCAGTCTAAGGCTGTATCTGAAGGAACGATGATTCTCTGCCTTGGCTCTACTGTATCGGGACTGGAGGTCAGACATCTTGTAGTTGAGTTGGACAATCTGCTCACACGCTCTTTTAAAGCGACGTTCGCTGTCCATCAACGAAAAACGCTTGTCCATAGTCTTTCTTCTGGGACTGGTACTTTGGATAGCTTTCATCTTGATATAGGATATAGCACTAGAAGATGCAGTAAGTGTTTTCGATTTGCAGTGTAGGATTTGTGATGTCCTTGCTCTTCGCGCACCCCACTATATAGCGCACAGTGGCATTGCTAATTGAGAAACTCGTTTCATTTCATAAGGCGACACGAGTCGCCTGAATAAACAAGTTATTATCTGTCTCAAATGCTGTGCCAGGTGCCATGATTGCTGAGCTTGGGCTGACAATTATCTACCCTAATATACCGTTATTTCGCTTCTTCAAAATTGAGATACATAATTATGTGTATTGTATAAGGTAATTAATTAAGCATATAATATTTGATAATCATTAATAATCGGTAATTCATACATGGACAAAATATCGTTTCATTGTTTTTTGTAATGCGATTGATTCGCTATGTTTTATTTTACTTGCTTATTTCTTGTCTGCCGCATGCATGTAAATTTCACCGCACGTTTTTCACGGACTTGTCTCCCTTAGACCATGATGACTTGGAGATCATTGGAAAATTTATTCGCAGGGCGAATTATGAGAATTATTTTTGATAAAAAAAAAATTGATGAAATTTTATTTGAAATAAGAAAAAGTCTACGACACCTGGTATTCCCAGGCGGTCACCCATCCAAGTACTAACCAAGCTCTACGTTGCTTAACTTCGGTGATCGGACGAGAACCGGTGCTTTCAACGTGATATGGCCGTAGACATTAGATAGGGTTTATATTGCGTACATAAAGATACAGTTGTGAAAGACATTTCAATTATTTTAATTTCATGTTTCAGATATTTATATTTTAGTGTAATAAAAGCTATATGTTACTCACTGACTCACTCCATAGAAATGTTTACTTTGTTTTGTAAAGGGGGGGGGGGTGAACGCGCACTTGCTACTGTTGCGAATGTGAAAAAGGGGGGGGGGGGTCTTGTAAGACGCCTTGTGGTTTTTTTTTATTTGATGATATGACAGAATACACTTGTGTTTGTAGATGATGAGAGGGATTGATATATCATCGGGGCACTTTCTATTACACGAAAAGAGGGCGGGGGGGGGGGGGATAAATAATATTTATCTGTATTACAAAAGTAAAATTCAATTGTGGGATATGCAAGTGTAATGTGTTGTTGCTGTTGTAATTTGTTTTTGGTGTATATGTTCATTTTTTCCATTGATAATTTATCTATTTTGATTTCATTGATATGTACACTGTATTTCTATTGTATTGTATAGAGACATCTTTTCGAAAAAATTTCATGGCTCTAAAAAGAGCCGTTTGCAGTTATATCTGTAGTAACCGCTCAGTACTCCTCATCTGATCCGGAGTCTGACATGTCGTCGGAGATGATCTGTACATCTTCTCCAAACATTTCACGCCTTAGGTCTGCTACTGTCTGTGCTTTGTTGTGAGCGTAGTCGTAGTACATGTTTCTGAGTCCCTCAACAACTGCCAGTCTCAGTCTAAGGCTGTATCTGAAGGAACGATGATTCTCTGCCTTGGCTCTACTGTATCGGGACTGGAGGTCAGACATCTTGTAGTTGAGTTGGACAATCTGCTCACACGCTCTTTTAAAGCGACGTTCGCTGTCCATCAACGAAAAACGCTTGTCCATAGTCTTTCTTCTGGGACTGGTACTTTGGATAGCTTTCATCTTGATATAGGATATAGCACTAGAAGATGCAGTAAGTGTTTTCGATTTGCAGTGTAGGATTTGTGATGTCCTTGCTCTTCGCGCACCCCACTACATAGCGCACAGTGGCATTGCTAATTGAGAAACTCGTTTCATTTCATAAGGCGACACGAGTCGCCTGAATAAACAAGTTATTATCTGTCTCAAATGCTGTGCCAGGTGCCATGATTGCTGAGCTTGGGCTGACAATTATCTACCCTAATATACCGTTATTTCGCTTCTTCAAAATTGAGATACATAATTATGTGTATTGTATAAGGTAATTAATTAAGCATATAATATTTGATAATCATTAATAATCGGTAATTCATACATGGACAAAATATCGTTTCATTGTTTTTTGTAATGCGATTGATTCGCTATGTTTTATTTTACTTGCTTATTTCTTGTCTGCCGCATGCATGTAAATTTCACCGCACGTTTTTCACGGACTTGTCTCCCTTAGACCATGATGACTTGGAGATCATTGGAAAATTTATTCGCAGGGCGAATTATGAGAATTATTTTTGATAAAAAAAAAATTGATGAAATTTTATTTGAAATAAGAAAAAGTCTACGACACCTGGTATTCCCAGGCGGTCACCCATCCAAGTACTAACCAAGCTCTACGTTGCTTAACTTCGGTGATCGGACGAGAACCGGTGCTTTCAACGTGATATGGCCGTAGACATTAGATAGGGTTTATATTGCGTACATAAAGATACAGTTGTGAAAGACATTTCAATTATTTTAATTTCATGTTTCAGATATTTATATTTTAGTGTAATAAAAGCTATATGTTACTCACTGACTCACTCCATAGAAATGTTTACTTTGTTTTGTAAAGGGGGGGGGGGGGGTGAACGCGCACTTGCTACTGTTGCGAATGTGAAAAAGGGGGGGGGGGGGTCTTGTAAGACGCCTTGTGGTTTTTTTTTATTTGATGATATGACAGAATACACTTGTGTTTGTAGATGATGAGAGGGATTGATATATCATCGGGGCACTTTCTATTACACGAAAAGAGGGCGGGGGGGGGGGGGGGGGGGATAAATAATATTTATCTGTATTACAAAAGTAA
The DNA here is from genome assembly GCF_025612915.1 of Magallana angulata. Classification (NCBI taxonomy): domain Eukaryota; kingdom Metazoa; phylum Mollusca; class Bivalvia; order Ostreida; family Ostreidae; genus Magallana; species Magallana angulata. Next base: position 43,376,262 of record NC_069111.1, read on the forward strand.
AATTCAATTGTGGGATATGCAAGTGTAATGTGTTGTTGCTGTTGTAATTTGTTTTTGGTGTATATGTTCATTTTTTCCATTGATAATTTATCTATTTTGATTTCATTGATATGTACACTGTATTTCTATTGTATTGTATAGAGACATCTTTTCGAAAAAATTTCATGGCTCTAAAAAGAGCCGTTTGCAGTTATATCTGTAGTAACCGCTCAGTACTCCTCATCTGATCCGGAGTCTGACATGTCGTCGGAGATGATCTGTACATCTTCTCCAAACATTTCACGCCTTAGGTCTGCTACTGTCTGTGCTTTGTTGTGAGCGTAGTCGTAGTACATGTTTCTGAGTCCCTCAACAACTGCCAGTCTCAGTCTAAGGCTGTATCTGAAGGAACGATGATTCTCTGCCTTGGCTCTACTGTATCGGGACTGGAGGTCAGACATCTTGTAGTTGAGTTGGACAATCTGCTCACACGCTCTTTTAAAGCGACGTTCGCTGTCCATCAACGAAAAACGCTTGTCCATAGTCTTTCTTCTGGGACTGGTACTTTGGATAGCTTTCATCTTGATATAGGATATAGCACTAGAAGATGCAGTAAGTGTTTTCGATTTGCAGTGTAGGATTTGTGATGTCCTTGCTCTTCGCGCACCCCACTATATAGCGCACAGTGGCATTGCTAATTGAGAAACTCGTTTCATTTCATAAGGCGACACGAGTCGCCTGAATAAACAAGTTATTATCTGTCTCAAATGCTGTGCCAGGTGCCATGATTGCTGAGCTTGGGCTGACAATTATCTACCCTAATATACCGTTATTTCGCTTCTTCAAAATTGAGATACATAATTATGTGTATTGTATAAGGTAATTAATTAAGCATATAATATTTGATAATCATTAATAATCGGTAATTCATACATGGACAAAATATCGTTTCATTGTTTTTTGTAATGCGATTGATTCGCTATGTTTTATTTTACTTGCTTATTTCTTGTCTGCCGCATGCATGTAAATTTCACCGCACGTTTTTCACGGACTTGTCTCCTTTAGACCATGATGACTTGGAGATCATTGGAAAATTTATTCGCAGGGCGAATTATGAGAATTATTTTTGATAAAAAAAAAATTGATGAAATTTTATTTGAAATAAGAAAAAGTCTACGACACCTGGTATTCCCAGGCGGTCACCCATCCAAGTACTAACCAAGCTCTACGTTGCTTAACTTCGGTGATCGGACGAGAACCGGTGCTTTCAACGTGATATGGCCGTAGACATTAGATAGGGTTTATATTGCGTACATAAAGATACAGTTGTGAAAGACATTTCAATTATTTTAATTTCATGTTTCAGATATTTATATTTTAGTGTAATAAAAGCTATATGTTACTCACTGACTCACTCCATAGAAATGTTTACTTTGTTTTGTAAAGGGGGGGGGGGGGGGGTGAACGCGCACTTGCTACTGTTGCGAATGTGAAAAAGGGGGGGGGGGTCTTGTAAGACGCCTTGTGGTTTTTTTTTATTTGATGATATGACAGAATACACTTGTGTTTGTAGATGATGAGAGGGATTGATATATCATCGGGGCACTTTCTATTACACGAAAAGAGGGCGGGGGGGGGGGGGGGGGATAAATAATATTTATCTGTATTACAAAAGTAAAATTCAATTGTGGGATATGCAAGTGTAATGTGTTGTTGCTGTTGTAATTTGTTTTTGGTGTATATGTTCATTTTTTCCATTGATAATTTATCTATTTTGATTTCATTGATATGTACACTGTATTTCTATTGTATTGTATAGAGACATCTTTTCGAAAAAATTTCATGGCTCTAAAAAGAGCCGTTTGCAGTTATATCTGTAGTAACCGCTCAGTACTCCTCATCTGATCCGGAGTCTGACATGTCGTCGGAGATGATCTGTACATCTTCTCCAAACATTTCACGCCTTAGGTCTGCTACTGTCTGTGCTTTGTTGTGAGCGTAGTCGTAGTACATGTTTCTGAGTCCCTCAACAACTGCCAGTCTCAGTCTAAGGCTGTATCTGAAGGAACGATGATTCTCTGCCTTGGCTCTACTGTATCGGGACTGGAGGTCAGACATCTTGTAGTTGAGTTGGACAATCTGCTCACACGCTCTTTTAAAGCGACGTTCGCTGTCCATCAACGAAAAACGCTTGTCCATAGTCTTTCTTCTGGGACTGGTACTTTGGATAGCTTTCATCTTGATATAGGATATAGCACTAGAAGATGCAGTAAGTGTTTTCGATTTGCAGTGTAGGATTTGTGATGTCCTTGCTCTTCGCGCACCCCACTATATAGCGCACAGTGGCATTGCTAATTGAGAAACTCGTTTCATTTCATAAGGCGACACGAGTCGCCTGAATAAACAAGTTATTATCTGTCTCAAATGCTGTGCCAGGTGCCATGATTGCTGAGCTTGGGCTGACAATTATCTACCCTAATATACCGTTATTTCGCTTCTTCAAAATTGAGATACATAATTATGTGTATTGTATAAGGTAATTAATTAAGCATATAATATTTGATAATCATTAATAATCGGTAATTCATACATGGACAAAATATCGTTTCATTGTTTTTTGTAATGCGATTGATTCGCTATGTTTTATTTTACTTGCTTATTTCTTGTCTGCCGCATGCATGTAAATTTCACCGCACGTTTTTCACGGACTTGTCTCCTTTAGACCATGATGACTTGGAGATCATTGGAAAATTTATTCGCAGGGCGAATTATGAGAATTATTTTTGATAAAAAAAAAATTGATGAAATTTTATTTGAAATAAGAAAAAGTCTACGACACCTGGTATTCCCAGGCGGTCACCCATCCAAGTACTAACCAAGCTCTACGTTGCTTAACTTCGGTGATCGGACGAGAACCGGTGCTTTCAACGTGATATGGCCGTAGACATTAGATAGGGTTTATATTGCGTACATAAAGATACAGTTGTGAAAGACATTTCAATTATTTTAATTTCATGTTTCAGATATTTATATTTTAGTGTAATAAAAGCTATATGTTACTCACTGACTCACTCCATAGAAATGTTTACTTTGTTTTGTAAAGGGGGGGGGGGGGGGTGAACGCGCACTTGCTACTGTTGCGAATGTGAAAAAGGGGGGGGGGGTCTTGTAAGACGCCTTGTGGTTTTTTTTTATTTGATGATATGACAGAATACACTTGTGTTTGTAGATGATGAGAGGGATTGATATATCATCGGGGCACTTTCTATTACACGAAAAGAGGGCGGGGGGGGGGGGGGATAAATAATATTTATCTGTATTACAAAAGTAAAATTCAATTGTGGGATATGCAAGTGTAATGTGTTGTTGCTGTTGTAATTTGTTTTTGGTGTATATGTTCATTTTTTCCATTGATAATTTATCTATTTTGATTTCATTGATATGTACACTGTATTTCTATTGTATTGTATAGAGACATCTTTTCGAAAAAATTTCATGGCTCTAAAAAGAGCCGTTTGCAGTTATATCTGTAGTAACCGCTCAGTACTCCTCATCTGATCCGGAGTCTGACATGTCGTCGGAGATGATCTGTACATCTTCTCCAAACATTTCACGCCTTAGGTCTGCTACTGTCTGTGCTTTGTTGTGAGCGTAGTCGTAGTACATGTTTCTGAGTCCCTCAACAACTGCCAGTCTCAGTCTAAGGCTGTATCTGAAGGAACGATGATTCTCTGCCTTGGCTCTACTGTATCGGGACTGGAGGTCAGACATCTTGTAGTTGAGTTGGACAATCTGCTCACACGCTCTTTTAAAGCGACGTTCGCTGTCCATCAACGAAAAACGCTTGTCCATAGTCTTTCTTCTGGGACTGGTACTTTGGATAGCTTTCATCTTGATATAGGATATAGCACTAGAAGATGCAGTAAGTGTTTTCGATTTGCAGTGTAGGATTTGTGATGTCCTTGCTCTTCGCGCACCCCACTATATAGCGCACAGTGGCATTGCTAATTGAGAAACTCGTTTCATTTCATAAGGCGACACGAGTCGCCTGAATAAACAAGTTATTATCTGTCTCAAATGCTGTGCCAGGTGCCATGATTGCTGAGCTTGGGCTGACAATTATCTACCCTAATATACCGTTATTTCGCTTCTTCAAAATTGAGATACATAATTATGTGTATTGTATAAGGTAATTAATTAAGCATATAATATTTGATAATCATTAATAATCGGTAATTCATACATGGACAAAATATCGTTTCATTGTTTTTTGTAATGCGATTGATTCGCTATGTTTTATTTTACTTGCTTATTTCTTGTCTGCCGCATGCATGTAAATTTCACCGCACGTTTTTCACGGACTTGTCTCCCTTAGACCATGATGACTTGGAGATCATTGGAAAATTTATTCGCAGGGCGAATTATGAGAATTATTTTTGATAAAAAAAAAATTGATGAAATTTTATTTGAAATAAGAAAAAGTCTACGACACCTGGTATTCCCAGGCGGTCACCCATCCAAGTACTAACCAAGCTCTACGTTGCTTAACTTCGGTGATCGGACGAGAACCGGTGCTTTCAACGTGATATGGCCGTAGACATTAGATAGGGTTTATATTGCGTACATAAAGATACAGTTGTGAAAGACATTTCAATTATTTTAATTTCATGTTTCAGATATTTATATTTTAGTGTAATAAAAGCTATATGTTACTCACTGACTCACTCCATAGAAATGTTTACTTTGTTTTGTAAAGGGGGGGGGGGGGGGGTGAACGCGCACTTGCTACTGTTGCGAATGTGAAAAAGGGGGGGGGGGTCTTGTAAGACGCCTTGTGGTTTTTTTTTATTTGATGATATGACAGAATACACTTGTGTTTGTAGATGATGAGAGGGATTGATATATCATCGGGGCACTTTCTATTACACGAAAAGAGGGCGGGGGGGGGGGGGGTGTAACGTACTTGATATGATTGTAAATATATATGTTTGAATTTCCCGCTTTTCTTTTTACTCTCTAAACCTGTCACTGGAGTGACGTGTACACGGCTAATTTTAAATACCGCACTCCAGTCCGTGCAGTCCAGCAGAGTGGACGTGTGTCTATTTAGAGGCACGTGGTAGTCACCAAGATTGGGAAATTCTCCCTACTTTGTTCATTTCCGAATGTTTGTCACCATTTTCAAGGTATTTGTTTGTTTTTTAATGTTATGTATGTTTAATTGGTTTGTTTGCTATGTTAGAAAGCTTAGTTTTAAAAGCACGTGTTCGAATGGAAAATTGTCATTTTAGAACTGAACAGTAACGATAAATTGTTTCAAGTATATTCCATTCTATTTTAAAAGAAATTGTGTTAAAGGGGATGACGGTTTCTACCAGCTGAATTGTGACTACAAAGTCGGAGACGAGTACGGAGCGCCAGACCCGCCATTTTCCATCCATATCGGGGACACGTGGCGTCGATGTACGTGTATGGTGTATGGTGACCGGGAGCGGTCTACGCTGGAGACGTTGGTATATGTGTGTTGTGTTGTGGTGTCCTAACGTACCGGAGCAACGGTTGTGTCATCTGTCCGTGTGTCTGTGTGTCCGTGTGTTTGTCTATGTGATGTCCGGGGTTTGGGGTGAAAAGTCACCGGAAATATACCGAGGAACCAGGAAAGGAAATGTGACGAAATTTATTGAAATTTCACTTTCATTGTTTTGAATATTTGGTTCTCGTATAATTGTAGTGATATTTTTGTGAAATTGATTTGAAAGTTGATAAACGAATTTAGAGAAATTATTTGAAAATCTAAATATATGTGAATCAATTTAAGTGTTTAAATTTTGGAAAGAATATTTTGTTTTGAAGTCAATTTAAAGATTTGTTGTTGAAATTAGAGTCGACTCTCTCTTTTAGAATCTGGTTTAATATTTCTTTCATTTATTTTTTTTCTTGTATGTATTTTTTTTCTTATTAAATATTTGTTTGTTTATTTTGGTGTTTTGGTTGTTTCTGATACAGACATCTGGCAATTCCAAAGAACTCGTCTGATCATTATATCAGTTCAGGATATATGATTCATGACAGGGGGATAAATAATATTTATCTGTATTACAAAAGTAAAATTCAATTGTGGGATATGCAAGTGTAATGTGTTGTTGCTGTTGTAATTTGTTTTTGGTGTATATGTTCATTTTTTCCATTGATAATTTATCTATTTTGATTTCATTGATATGTACACTGTATTTCTATTGTATTGTATAGAGACATCTTTTCGAAAAAATTTCATGGCTCTAAAAAGAGCCGTTTGCAGTTATATCTGTAGTAACCGCTCAGTACTCCTCATCTGATCCGGAGTCTGACATGTCGTCGGAGATGATCTGTACATCTTCTCCAAACATTTCACGCCTTAGGTCTGCTACTGTCTGTGCTTTGTTGTGAGCGTAGTCGTAGTACATGTTTCTGAGTCCCTCAACAACTGCCAGTCTCAGTCTAAGGCTGTATCTGAAGGAACGATGATTCTCTGCCTTGGCTCTACTGTATCGGGACTGGAGGTCAGACATCTTGTAGTTGAGTTGGACAATCTGCTCACACGCTCTTTTAAAGCGACGTTCGCTGTCCATCAACGAAAAACGCTTGTCCATAGTCTTTCTTCTGGGACTGGTACTTTGGATAGCTTTCATCTTGATATAGGATATAGCACTAGAAGATGCAGTAAGTGTTTTCGATTTGCAGTGTAGGATTTGTGATGTCCTTGCTCTTCGCGCACCCCACTATATAGCGCACAGTGGCATTGCTAATTGAGAAACTCGTTTCATTTCATAAGGCGACACGAGTCGCCTGAATAAACAAGTTATTATCTGTCTCAAATGCTGTGCCAGGTGCCATGATTGCTGAGCTTGGGCTGACAATTATCTACCCTAATATACCGTTATTTCGCTTCTTCAAAATTGAGATACATAATTATGTGTATTGTATAAGGTAATTAATTAAGCATATAATATTTGATAATCATTAATAATCGGTAATTCATACATGGACAAAATATCGTTTCATTGTTTTTTGTAATGCGATTGATTCGCTATGTTTTATTTTACTTGCTTATTTCTTGTCTGCCGCATGCATGTAAATTTCACCGCACGTTTTTCACGGACTTGTCTCCCTTAGACCATGATGACTTGGAGATCATTGGAAAATTTATTCGCAGGGCGAATTATGAGAATTATTTTTGATAAAAAAAAAATTGATGAAATTTTATTTGAAATAAGAAAAAGTCTACGACACCTGGTATTCCCAGGCGGTCACCCATCCAAGTACTAACCAAGCTCTACGTTGCTTAACTTCGGTGATCGGACGAGAACCGGTGCTTTCAACGTGATATGGCCGTAGACATTAGATAGGGTTTATATTGCGTACATAAAGATACAGTTGTGAAAGACATTTCAATTATTTTAATTTCATGTTTCAGATATTTATATTTTAGTGTAATAAAAGCTATATGTTACTCACTGACTCACTCCATAGAAATGTTTACTTTGTTTTGTAAAGGGGGGGGGGGGGGGGTGAACGCGCACTTGCTACTGTTGCGAATGTGAAAAAGGGGGGGGGGGGGTCTTGTAAGACGCCTTGTGGTTTTTTTTTATTTGATGATATGACAGAATACACTTGTGTTTGTAGATGATGAGAGGGATTGATATATCATCGGGGCACTTTCTATTACACGAAAAGAGGGCGGGGGGGGGGGGGGATAAATAATATTTATCTGTATTACAAAAGTAAAATTCAATTGTGGGATATGCAAGTGTAATGTGTTGTTGCTGTTGTAATTTGTTTTTGGTGTATATGTTCATTTTTTCCATTGATAATTTATCTATTTTGATTTCATTGATATGTACACTGTATTTCTATTGTATTGTATAGAGACATCTTTTCGAAAAAATTTCATGGCTCTAAAAAGAGCCGTTTGCAGTTATATCTGTAGTAACCGCTCAGTACTCCTCATCTGATCCGGAGTCTGACATGTCGTCGGAGATGATCTGTACATCTTCTCCAAACATTTCACGCCTTAGGTCTGC